>NW_016107677.1:1004038-1093255 GCF_001604975.1 Cebus imitator | reverse complement strand
CTAATTTGAAAATATTGCTAAAATAATAATATCTTGGTGTGAAGAGTCAAATTCATTCATTCCTTCAACAAATTTTTATGAACCAGAGACTATTCCAAATGCTAGAGTTCTGGTTTTAATGGACAATTGAAAATAAAGAGATATCAATATTACTTTTTCTATAATTCTATTTTATTTTTTCATTTTTAAAAATTTTTGTAGAGACAAGGTCTCACTCTATTGCCCAGGCTGGACTTGAACTCTTGGTTGGCTTCAAGGGGTTCTCCCATTTCGACCTCCCAAAGTGCTGGGACTATAGGGTTGAGCCATCATACCCAGTTCTATAATTCTATTTTTCTATATTCTTTTACTTAAAAATATCTTTAGTGCTATTTATATATTATTCATATATATCCTTTATATATATATATATATATATATACATATATTATACAGACTACATATAAGTCTTCAAAACAGTGATAACTTCACCATACACTATTGTCTTATAATAATTATACTATTATTAAGTAAGTATTGGTACACAATGAGAAAAGAAAATATACCATCTTTATTACAAACAAGTATTTTTGCAATGTAATCAACCTTGTTACATAGGTTTTATATGTTTTGTCTGGTTTATAGTATTTATATTTTATTTGATTCATGCTAGTCACATAAGACATCTTTATGTTAGTAATATTAATACCAACTGAACACTGTGCTCTCCACCTTAATATCTTGTCATATGCTTGACTAGGTCATACTGAATTAATTAAAATCTTCAAATCTTACTGACTTAAAAAAAAAAAAAAAAGGCTTCATTTCTCCCACTGTCTACATGCTCGCTGCTGTTTGGTCGGGGGCTGTTTTCGCGTTTCTTGCCACTTAGATCCAAGCTAACAGAGCAAACACTATCTGAAACAATTGTTACCATGATGGCAGATGAAAAGAGAGCATGGTATTCACACACAGGCTCTTCATGCTTTTAAATAAAAGTGTCACACAGCACTTGTACTTATCTCTTATTAATCAAAGCAAACCACGATCACAACTAGCTTTAAAGGGACTGGAAAGTATAACCATACCAAGAGTCATGTAAGAGAATTGCAATTATTTGGTGACCATCATTACAAAACAATTCTGCAAGTTGGATTTTTGTTGTTATTGTTTTATAGATTGAAAACTAATGCTTGAGAAATTACATAACTTACTCAGGGTCACACAATAGTCATAAAGTAATGAACTATGCTACAACAAGATTGTCTTAACAAAAAATAGCTGCCTAGGAGTAAAATGACATGGAAAAACTCAGCTTTTACGCAAAGATATGATGAATACATTATTCCTGTTCTGTTGCCTGTATTTTAAAAGGACTTTTTGCAATTAATAACTATAGGTTATTAGCCCTGGATCAATATAATTCATCAAACTATCATATCCACAGATCTTAACCATTAAACTTATTCACACTCCTTTGAGGAATATATAAGAATTTCCAATGTAATAAACTTAAATTTTAATTAATTGTACTAGAGTTCTAAAGAATTTTAAAAAATGATATTTTTTTAAAATATGGTATATATATTTATACAAATATATGCACATAAATGTTTTTACATATAATATCTTAATGTATATTCACATATTTGGGGTGGTTTTAATAAAACCCATTTCAATGTGAAAGAAAATGTAGTTTTTGAGGTCTCTTTTAGAATTATGATTTTATGAAGTTTATTTTTCAGTTATTTTGGCATTTAAACTAGGAATAAAACAGGTATGTGCTACTTGACGAAACTGAAAAAATGTTCAATATGTACTCCCTAACTTTTATATACAACAGAAATGATGTTCAAATAATTATGGAATTTTATCTGCTCTGATAATTTATGGACCCATTTCTCCATCAGATGGTACTCTTTATCATTTTGTCAGAAGACAATTTATTGCTATAAGCTTAATAAATAAATATGTAAGTCCAATATACAGGTAATCAGAATAAATAATTATGATAATGGACATGTTACATAAAAATTATTCTTAAAATTCTTTGCCATTTTCTTGTAAATTCCAACAGGAAGAGTGATTATATGTATATAAAAATGGCTGTAACATGAATAAGAAATCACCTTTGTCTTCAAGAAGCTAAAATATTGTAAGTAGGGAGATATAATAACTCACATGAATGAGCTAGATAATACTGAATGGATAAAATGTGGTAGGAATTTCAAGACAAAAAGAAGAGTTCAGCAAATGAGAGAACATCCTTTACAACAGTCACTTTTCTGCCTTAGGACCCAGCACCTCGTATCATTTAGGATGACTGGTTGAATCAGCACTCAGACTCTCAAAACAAAGTGTTTCAAGTGTTAATTTCAATGGAAAATAGAAAACATTGTTTCTTACTAAATGTGTCAGTTATTGTAAAAATCTGGAAATAAATGATAGAAAAGATAAAAGTGTACATTTTAGTATAAAAATTGTAAATTAAATATATGACCAACAACATGACTTCATCCTCCTGCCTAGGAACATATGAACAATTTAAAAGTATCACCTAGTCCCCGGAAACCTAAAATTACATCAGGTAAACTCACAAACAAAAGCTTAACCTGAGAACTTTGGGATCATTGTGGCTGATGACTGTGATTCAAGACATCAATCACTGATGTAGCAATTTTTGGCCATTAGCCACTTTTACAAATTTTGAATAAATAATGAAAGATAATTGAGGAAAATTTCCATATGATAAACCACAAAATCCTACCAGGGTTAATCTATAAATATAGAGTATAATTTGGACCCAGTTATAAGCTCTTATACTCAATCATTCTACTAGGAAATTTTAGCAATTCATATGATTAGTCAAAATAGGATTCGTATTTCTTTTCTAGTTACATGGAATCTGTTACCTTCAAGATACAACAAGAAAAAAATTTGAAACTAGACGTGGGACTTTTAAAATTACATAGTCAGCTAGAACGTTCTATTGTGTATTCCCTTCAAGATAGCATTTATAGAATTCCAATGAAAATAGAGTTGAAGGCAAAATACTAGAGTGCTAAAGCCCCTTTATCTCTAGTAATGGTCTCCACACTTTGTAAATCATAAATTTATTTAATATAGAACTAAATGATGGGACCAAACTAGTTCAATATCAAGTATAGCAGGAGGGAGTAGAATTTCATCATCCTCAAAACTAGGGTGCCTAGAAGGAAAACTGGCAATTGAACTTTTGTAGGTAGAAGTTGTATACATATACTCTGTATATAGCAGTAATATTGGGACTGCAGAGTGAAAGAAGAAATAAGAAAACATTAACAGTGTTTTTTCTTCTTTTTTATCAACCAAAGTGAGGAGTTTTAGCTTGATTTGTAAATTTGATTCAACCTAAATAACATCAAATCTTATGGAGGATGCAAAAGAAAAGTCTACTTTATTATATAGTATTAAAAGTTTAGGAAAACTGTCATCTTCGTTGTCATGGAAAGTAGAAAATGTACCTAAGAAAATGGATCTTCATGCAACAGATCTGGCTAAAGAGATTTTAGTCAGGTTGTAGACAGTGTCAAGTGGCTTCTTTGAACCATGTTTTATAAGATGTGTGTCATAGTCAATTTGGGCTGCTAGATGAAAAACACCATAGACAGGGTGGCTTAAACAACAGAAATGTATTTCTTACAATTCTGGAGGCTGGGAAGTCCAAGACCAAGGAGCCAGCAGATCCAGGGTCTGAAGAAAACCTGCTTCCTGGTTTGCAGAATGTTATCTTTTCACTGTATCCTGAGATACACTGAGAGCAGACAGAGCAAGCAAGCTCTCCTGCCTCTTATGAGAACACTAATTCCATTCATGAGGGCTTTACCCTCATGGCATACAAGACAAAATCACCTCCACATGCTTCACCTCCGAATACCACCACATTGGGGGACAGAAATTCAACATATGAATTTTGAAGGAACACAAATATTCAGCCCATAACTGTGAATATAAAGGGTTAACTAAAGAATGAATTATTCAATTTTCAAGCAAAATTTAAAAGGAATGTAAAAAAGTCAAGTGTTGCTAGATTTAAAATAAGTCTACCTCTCATATTTGTAAGAAAGGGTCATCTTGGTCTCAGAGTAAAGACAGAGCTAAGAATATAACTATACGGCCTATGTTAAAATGTCAGGATAGTTTCACATGGAACCTCACAGATCCATTCAGCTCAGTCAAAGCCCCTTTAAAGATATTAAGGATATGCCTCACATATCCTCTCCATTAAACAATTAAGCTTCTAAACATTATGAAGAGTGTTGCTCTACTGCAGCTCCATAAGAAACTTGAAGTTGAGAATAACTCGTTTCAGAAGGATTTGTGGCAGTGATTTTGGTCAAATACAGTGGATTACAACTCAGTAAGTACTGAAACCCACAGACTCTGTAAGAAAAACGTAATATGCCACCTTGGACTGATAAGGACAGGTAGTCCAAAATCGAAAGAGGACCTTTAACTCTCCAACTTCTATGGGTAGAAGGAAATTAAGAAACTACGTAGCTAAAAAGGACTAAGCAAGAATGACTTAGAACAGAGAGGATCTCAGGAGATCCAGCCAAGGTCTTCTAGGGAGAATCAGTCCTAGAGAATCTTACTGGGCCCCAAATCAAGGAAATGGCATGTACCTGACTGAATTTCAGAAATGCTGTGGGTCCATGTCTGCTAAGTGCCTCCCTTCTCTATTCTTTTGGAATGGAAGTTTCTCTGCACTATACCATGCCTGTTCATCTACATTTATTGGGTAACTGTGGAGTAAGCTAATAGGACTTCAGGTTGGCAAAAAATTTACCCAAGAAGTTGACCCTGAGGTACTTCCTTTGCACTACGACCTGATTTAAATTATGAGATTCTAGACCTTCAGCCTGAGCCTGATGGCAAAGTGGAATAAAACTTTGAACATTTTGAATTTAGTTTTCATGTAAGAAAAATATAAATGCTTTGTAGCCAGAGTACAGATTGTGCAATGAAATAACAAAAGGTCTAAAAATCTGTCAATATTCTTCCCATTGAGAGGTGCTGCCTCTGTCCCTTCCTCTTGAATGCATATTGGTTTGTGTCTGCTTTGACCAATAGAGTGTGAAGGAAATTATGCACTATTTCTTCCAAAGCCAAGTCACAAAAGACATGCGGCTTGTCCCTGGAGTTTTTTGGTATGCTCACTTCCAGATGCTTCCTTTAGATACACTTCCTCCTACAAACTCGTTACCATGCTTCAGGGAGCACAGGCTACACGGTGAGGCCACATGTAGGGGCTCTGGTCAACAATGCAAGCTGAGCCCAACTGTTAAGTCAACCTAACACAGATAATGGAAATGCGGATTAAAATCCTTCCAAATAATATTATACACCTGTGGTGACACCAATTAAAGAAATATTCCCAGCTAAGGCCCCAAACATTGAGAAACAGAGATAAGTTATCCCCACTGTGTCCTTATTGAATTCCTATATTAAAAAATATGAAGTTGTTTTCTTTTATACCACTAAACTTTGGGATTTTTTGTTAAATAGCAACATTGCGCAGTGGACATACTCGCTTTAGCTTTTACCATGACAGAAGGTAAAGCACTGAAACATTTTAAGCAAAGATATATGAACTGGCTTAATACATTTTGAGACATAATTTATCTATGAAAAATGTATCTATGGAGAAAATTCAATAATTTATTGAAAAAATGGGCATTATTGGTGTTGTTTTATGTATTTATATATTACATTTTATAAATATTTCCATGAACAATATTTACAAAATGTAAACATACCTTTTATAACCAAGCCTTGAGTCAAAATATAAAGTCAAAGTTCTGAACACAGTTGTTGTTAGAGAACAATAATAACTGGATTTTGAATATTAAAAAGATCAAATTTGGGCCAGGCATGCTGGTGCACACCTGTAATCCCAGCACTTTTGGAGTCTGAGGCTGGTGGATCATGAGATCAAGAGATCGAGACCATCCTGGCCAGCATGGTGAAACCCCGACACTAATAAAAATACAAAAATTAGCTGGGACTGGTGGTGTGTGCCCGTAATCCCAGCACTCAGGAGGCAGAGGCAGGAAAATCGCTTGAATCTGGGAGCCAGACATTACCGCGAGCCCAGATCATGCCACTGCACTCCAACCTGGTGACAGAGCAAGGCTCCGTCAAAAAAAAAAAAAAAAAAAAAAAAAAAAAAAAAAAAAAAAAAAAAAAAAAAAAAAAAAAAAAAAAAAAAAAAAAAAAAAAAAAAAAATTATTCCATTAAATATCCCTGAATCCACTAATCTAGGTTCCATTGCTATCTGCAGAAATAGCCAATTTTTATGGCAATCAGAGGATTTGGTGAACATGAGCCCTTCTAAGGTGGTAGCTGGGCTGCCAGGCTAGGAAGGAGAAGGGTTAGGGGAGTTGAGTGACTGTCCCAGAGGCAACAGCACAAGACCACTGCCCAGCAGGTTATGTGATGGGTGGACAGGCCCAGGAAGTTCCTACTCTGGTCTCTTACTAAAATGCAGTTGGGTTTTTGGGGGCTCCTGAGTTTTACACTACCCATGTTACTGCAAGTAACTTTGGTAGAGTTAGGCATAAAGAGGTGTATAGGTCCCCAGAGGCATTGAAATAAGCCTAGAATCACAACCACATTGGTTACTATAAATAAAGTTGATATGGGGAACTGGGAATGGGTAAAGGGTATTCCTTGTTTTACAGAGAATAGCAATCTGTTCCTATCTTCCTTACAGACCATAAAATAAAAGGATCGTGTTTTTAACAATTGAACAAAATATTAGACATAGGTGTTAAGCATTAGACTCAATACGCCTATGACATAAGTTCAAAGCAATATGTTGTCAATGGGTCTTTTTTCAAAGGTAATGACATGAGAAAGAAGAAGATAATATGAGGGTAATAGTAGGTGTAATAAAATATCAAATGCTGATATACTAGACAAGGAGTGATTTCGTACTACTTACACCACTTTTAATGAGCCTTAGAAAAAAGAATTAATTCAACAAAGTGTTTCATTTAAAGGAAATTTCAAACTTAAGCAATCAATTCCCCATCTGAAAGGTGAAAGAAAATACAATTTATTTTTCTTAATCCTGGGAAGTAAAATATGCTTCTGTTTAATCTCAGTCTTCAGAGTTTAATAGTATTACATTGCTTTCCCTTCTCTGTTGTGTGCTAACCCAGGATAGAATATTACCTCTGTATGTCTAAGCATGGATAGAAAGTGAAAACAACCAGGCAGTCAAAGGAAGTTCAGAACTTATCGCATATTTCATAATAATTCATCAGTTTTCAGTTTCAACTGTTTGTCTCTTCAGAAACTTTTCTTAAATCAGACTTCTCATTATTTAGACTTCATTACACACAATATCTTTTATGTTTGTAATACTATTAGCAAGTGTTTATAGAGCCCTTACTCTGTTATAATGAAGTGCTGAGTTACATGTAATATTTTATTTGTACCTGCTTATTAATTCTCTTAAGTATGTATTATTGCCTCTATTTTGTAGATGAGGAAAATAAGCACAGAGAGGTGAAAAAATTTTCTCCAATATTTCAACACAGAAAATCTAGCTACAGTGAATGCTTTCTTAAATACTCATTGCCCTATAGAGCTTACAGTAATATATATGTATATATATAAAACGTTTCTACATTATATGATCATATGGGTATGAACTATGACAACTTATATGCCACTAAGAATTTTTATTCACTCAAAACATATAGCAAGAATAAAGAACTAAGCCTAATGTTACATATTTAACCAAAATTATTAGAAATCATGAATTAATCATTTCTGTCATGGTAAAGGAATTTTAAGAAAAGGCAAATATAATAGAATATTTCCATTAAATGTCTTCAATATTTATTCTTTTTTATGTAAAACAACTTTGTCTTTTGAAAAGACATTCCCTGAAGAAGAATGACTTTCATGGATGGGCCTGAACAAGAAAAGAAGCAGAAAAAGGCTGAAGAACATGCTCGGTGGCTTCTATACTATGCCACTCAGAGCTCCTGGGCCCCAGACTGCAACAAGGGAGTTAGCAGGCACTGGGGGTAGGACTCTGAACTTGCCCATATCCTGATAGGCCTCTTTTGACTATTTTGGCCAGAAAAGAAAGAGCTGTGAATGTGAAGGTATAATTCTACTAGTTACTCTGAAAGTAGAATAACTATCTAGTCTAGGGTTACAGTTTATGAAAGAATGGAACATCCCTCAACCTGAAAGCTTGCTCTCAACAGACAGACTCTTTTAGGATTATCTGAGAAAAGAACAATAGATAATCACCAGGCTACAATTTGACAAGAGATCAGATATTCTGGGAACCTGGACCTACTCTCAGTCAGGGTCCCTCTAGAATAAAGTTCCTAACACTCACCCGTCCTTCTGGAAATAGAGAAAGGTGGTTATATCATCTGTAGTTTCTCTCTTCCCTGAAAAACTTCATAGGTGGCATCTGACAATTTCTCAAGATCCAAGTCCACAATTAAATTATCTTTCAAAACGTTAAGCAATAAAAGCTGCGAACCTTTTTAAAGTAATTATTTTTAAAAATATAACTGCAGCCCTGGTGACAGGAAATAAAAAGAAAACTAACTTCCTCATCCTTATCAGTAGTGGGGTCAAATTATTAACAAAATGCTTTTATTATACCCACTGCAATTTATATTGTTTTCAAAGTTCACTTGGATGGAAAATGCACAGTTTAGGTCTTTTACAGAGTCATTTAAAGAAAAACCTGAAGCATAATGTAATACTAATTAGTCACATTTTAAAATGAGCAGTTTCATGATGATCCTAAATGCTTTGATTCTTTTTTGAGAGGTAAGTGGGTGTTAAATTATACATGAAAATTCTTACAAAAGAAACATTTTATTTAAAATCTTTTAAAAGTATGATATATTCTCATAATTAAATTTCATGAAAGAAAAACCTTACAAAGAATAATTTAGACCAGTCACAATGGCTCACACTGTAATCCCAACACTCTGGGAGGCCGAGGGGGGAGCATTTCTTGAGCCCGTGAATTAGAGACCAGTCTGGCAACATAGTGAGACCCTGTATCTAAAAATGAAAGAATAAAAATT
Source organism: Cebus imitator (assembly GCF_001604975.1). Lineage (NCBI taxonomy): Eukaryota > Metazoa > Chordata > Mammalia > Primates > Cebidae > Cebus > Cebus imitator. The sequence continues at coordinate 1,084,162 of NW_016107677.1, read as the reverse complement.
TAGCTGAGTGTGGTGGCATGTGTCTATAGTGCCAGCTACTTGGGGCCAGTGGGGGAGGAGAAGTGTTGAGATGGGAGGGTGGTGCTGAGGCCAGGAGTTCGAGGCTGTAGTCAGATGATGTGACTGTGCCACTGTACTCTGGCCTGGGAGGAAGGGTGACAAGTGAGACCCTGTCCCAAAAAATAAATAAGAAGAAACTTTTTGTAGTTAAAGGGAAATGCAACATTTTAAGGCAAATCATCTTGCGATGGACAGGATTTGGGAAAAAAAATGGACACATTTTTCAAGCCAAATCTTTCTTCATAAGGAGTATGATGGAAATCCTATTATCATAGAATTTTCAACTCATTGTCTTCTTCTTTAACGGTATTTACTCCTAAGCCTTTGGGGGGGGGAATAAATATTCAGTTAAATGAGGTTTCTTCTTCAGATTTTGCTTGGGGGTCTAGAATTTAATGGGGTAACAAATGACTGGCATTAATCAAACAATAAATAATTATGGATTTTATGTAGTCCACTCATAGCAATCAGATTTTTATACGATTTTGCATCTTTCCCACAAATTCATTTCTACTTAACAGTGATATACATTTTGTGCTCCAACTTCAGGTTTAAGAGACAATAAGACAGAATGCTTTTCATTCAGTGTATATGGGGGAAAATGTTTTAAAGAAAAAGGACCCTCTTCTCTGTTATCACTAAAATAGGGGTAGGGAAGAGAAATATGATTCTGTAATATATTCAAATGACAGTGCTAGGTGCATTATCTCTGTTATTGCTAATTGCACAAAAACTCTGCAAGGTATATATTAGATTTTGTTTATATTAGATATTATAAATGAGAAAGATGATGATCTTAGAGAGGTGAAGTAATTTGCTTAAAATCACAGTGATTTTTCATGGTAAAGCTCTGACTTAAACTAGGTAGATCTCACCCCAATCAAGCAGCTCTATTGTGCTTGTCTTCATTTAAAGCAGTGTGTGATCAAATTCCTATAAATCTGGAGTCAGAGGCAGAGCCTATGCCTGTGCCCATTAAAGGACAAGGTACAGAAACTTCCAAGCGTCAAGCTTTATGATGGGCAGCAATTCAAAATACTAGCCTTGCTTAAATTTAACTTATAAAAAAGAAGAAATAAGTGAATAAGGTAACCACAGAACTTTATTGTCTCAATAGTCTGATAAATGCTAAAGGAATGAGTTTGATGTTTTGTACATATGCATGGCAAAAGGAAGATCTTCACAGGAACATGTGTAAGAATGCTTTTCAACGCAGAATTCTTTAAGAAAGAATGAGTTTGTTTCTCTCAGAATATACCGGAAGATCACACCTCCACATTGATTTATGACTTACTAATAAAGAAATGACATGATGCTTAACATTGTTCTTATAAATTAAAATTAATACAGATATAGTTTGTAGTGAAGTATCATGATTAAGAGATCTCATAGGCTTTGCAATCAGGCAAACCAGGGTTCAAATCTCAGCTCTGAAATTATTAGTGATCTTGAGCAGTTAATTTCCTTGTATGTTTTTTCCCATTTGTATAATTGGGGAATTACTGGCCATTCCACAGTGGGAATTTTTGTGCAGATTTAGTGATATATAATAAAAAACCTAGTGCATACCTGAAAGATCTGTACCTGTGGCTTTGTAAATTGCAGCCCCCGTGGCTGCTTTCACTGGTTGCTGAGTGCCTGTAGCTTTTCCAGGCACAGAGTGCAAGCTTCCATGAATCTACCATTCTTGCATTTGGAGGGTGGTGGCTCCCTTCTCACAGCTCCACTAGACAATGCCCCAGTGAGGACTCTGTGTGAGGGCTCCAAACCCACATTTCCCCTTGGTGTTGCCCTACTAAAGGTTCTCTGTGAGGGCTCTGACCCTGCAGCAGCCTGGACCCCTAGCTTCTTCCATACATTCACTGAAATCCAAATGGAGGGTCATAAGCCTCAACTCACACACTCTGTGTACTCGCAGGCTTAACACCATATGGAAGCCACCAAGGTTTACGGTTTTCATTCTCCTAAGTTGTAACTCAAGCTGTAACTAGATCCCTCTGGGCTCTGACTGGAGCTGGAGCAGCTGGGATGTGGGAGGCAGTATCCAGAGGCTGGCAGGGCAATGGGACCCTGGGCCTGGCCCACTAAGCTCCTGTTCCCTCCTATGTCTCAGGGCCTGTGATAAGAGGGGCAGCCTGGAAGATTTCAGAAATGCCTTTGAGGCCCTTCTCTTATTGTCTTTGCTATTAACACATAGCTCTATTTCAGTTATGCAAATCTCTCTGGGGAGTGGTTGTTCCACAGCCTGCTTTAATTTCTCTCTAAAAAAGGCTTTTACTTTCTCTGCCACATGAACAGGCTGCACATTATACAAATTTTTATGCTCTGCTTACGGTAAAAAATATAAATTGCAACTTTATGTCATTTCTTTGCTCCTGTATCTGAACATAGGTTCTTAGAAGCAGCCAGGTGACATCTTGACAACTTTGATGCTTAGAAATTTCTCCCATTGGATGGTCTAAATTATCACTCTCAGGTTCAACTTTTCACAGATTCCTAGGGCATAAACAGAATGCAACCTTTTTTTTTTTTTCCTAAGGTATAACAAATATAACATTTGCTTTAGTTCTCAATAAGTTTCTCATTTCTATCTAAGACCTTGTCAGCCTAGACTTCACTCCCCGTATCACTATCAGCAATTTGGTCACAACCATTTAACCTCTCTTTACGAAGTTTCAAACTTTCCCTCATTTTCCTGTCTTTTTTTGAGCCATCCAAACTCTTCCAACCTCTCTGCATATTACTCAGTTCCAAAGTCACTTCGACAGTACGTTTATAGCAGGTATGTTTATAGAAATGTTCCACCTCTTGATATCAATTTTCTGTATTAGGCAATTCTTACATTCCTATAAAGACATTATTTGAGACTGAATAATTTATAATGAAAAGTGGTTAATGAGCTTACTGTTCTGCAGGCTGTACAAGAAGCATAACATAGGCATCTGCTTCTAGGGAGGCCACAGGAAGCTTACAATCATGGTAGAAGGTGAAGAGAGAGAACACATTTCACATGGCAGAAGCAGGAGCAAGCAAAAAAGAATTTGGAGGGGAAATACCACATACTTTTAAACAACCAGATCTCATGAGAATGTATTCACTCACTAGGACAGCACCAAAGACATGGTGATAAACCATTCATGAGAAATCCACCCCCATAATCCCATCACCTTCCAATAGGCCCCACATTCAACACTTGAGATTACAGTTCAACATCAGATTTGGGTAGGACAAATATATAAACTCTATCACTCAGCTACATACTTTAGGCATAATTAGGACTTGAGAGAATTAAGCATGCTGGCTGAACTCATGAGAAACTCATAGAACTGATGCATGTTTTAATCGCTATCTTATAAATCTCTGATTATACACATACAAAAAAACACTTTGAAAGCTTTGGTGATGCTGGTAGTTTTTTCAAGGCTCTATTTTCATTTCTATGAAGAAATTTCCTACTTCCTAGAAAAAGAAATAATTTCAGAAACAAATTTGTTTTGGAAATACAAAAGCTGCGTAAAACTATTTTTTTTCTGAAGAATTAGAAAGATTAACCAGAAGATTTGAAGGATTACAAAAGGACAAAATGGATAGAAGTTGACATTTAATTAAATTTGAATTTTTGTTTATGTTATGATTTGATTCTTATACCTCCACAGTATCTTTAATATGTTAAGTGCTGAAACAAGCTTTTATATATAAGAAAAACAGAAGTTTCCTCTACCACCTGATAATAGATTCCAGAATAGGAAGGAGGCAAATATGTAAAAAACTAAATAAATAAAGGGGCTGAATATGCCAGAGGAAAACTCAGAAACTAGAGGCCTGACTAAGAATGAAAACCACAGCATAGGAGTAAAGAGACATTAAAACCAGATTGAAGATTCAAGTGAGACTTTAGAGTTTAACATCCTGGCAGATTCTCCACTTAAGGGATAAAGCGGAGCCTACAGATAAAGTCACTGAGATATAGAGGAAATGGAGATTTGTGGATTCAGGGACAAGGAATGACTTGTAGTCACAGTGTCAGAGACTGAAATACTAATGTGGATATTCTGTTGTTGCTCAAAGACAATGAAGATGAAAGAAAAATTTGAAATAATGTGTGCAAGCCCTTGACAAAGATGAGAGAGTGTCTTAGATGTTAGTACATGGCCCCAATATGAAAAATGCTTCCAGAAGCATCAGACAGAGGAATCAAAAGAAAAGCCATTGACTTAGTATTTTAAAATGCTAATGATCTACAAACAATAGTTTGAATCAACGAGATATTTGCCCCCCTCGTTTTTGTCCCATTGACAGAAAGAATGAGAAAAGTGCAGGATCCATGAGAGCTGCTGGGCTAGCCAGACAATGTAGTAGGTTGAATAATGCACAGAGACAAGGAGAAGAGAACACCATGTGGATGAAGATGGAAGCACAGATTTAAGTGATGTATCTACCAGCCAAGGAATGCTCAGAATTATTGTCAACCACCAGAAACTAGGAATAGGAAGAGTCCCCTGAAGAGGCTCCAGAAGGAACCAATCCTGTTGTAATCTTGATTTCAGAATTTTTGCCTCCTAATCTGTGAAATAATTAAACTCTGTTCATATAAACCACTCCGTAATAATTTGTTGCACCAGCCCTAGTGAGTCAGTGGAAAAAAAAAAACAACACCCAGAAAACTAGATTTTCAGCCAGCAAGATGAAGTAATGGAAACACTTAAAGCAAACACTTAAAGACAGGCATCATAGTTAACAGAGACATGGACAGTGATAGACTACTTGGCCTGAGAAAGGGAAGAACGAATTTGTCTGCATAATAATGATAGAGGGGGAGGTAACAGTAACAAAGATGCTTTGACCTAGAGATAACCAATTGTTCATAAAAGGAAATTAGGAGTTGAGAATTGTAAAGAGCATGTAGTAGGGTGCAGTGGTTTACACCTGTAATTCCAGCACTTTGGGAGGCCAAGGAGGGCGGATCACCTGAGGTCAGGAGTTTGAGACTAGACCGGCCAACATGGCAAAACCCCATCTCTATTAAAAATACAAAAATCCCAGTACATGGTGGTGGGCACCTGTAATCCCAGCTACTCAGGAGGCTGAGGCAAAATTGCTTGGACCTGGGAGGCAGAGGTTGCGGTGATCTGGGATCATGCCACTGTACTCCAGGCTGGGTTATAGAGTGAGGCTGTCTCCAAACAATAAAGAAAAAAAAGAGCAGGCAAAAATGATAGTATTTAAAAAACTAACAGAAACAACCCACTGGAGTAGAAATTTTAAAAACTTTTTCCTAAACTCCTTTCTGAGAGACAAAAGGGAGTAGCAGAACTCAGGATTTGGAGCCAGACAGATTTGAATAACAATCCTTATTTTTCTACAAACAAGATATACATATTTGGAAAATTTCTTTACCATTCTTGAACATCATTTTTCTTATCTATAAAATAATACAAACTCTTTTATAGAGTTGTAATAATTTAAGTAATATAATATATTTTGAGTTGTGAGTACATTGCATTCTATATAATGAAGATAGAGGACTTACCCCATAGAGTTGTTATGAGATTGGATGCATATAAAATACACAGTAAACACTCATACATGTTAGCAATTTTTTAATATGAGCTTTCATCAGCGTCTCCTAGACCTGAATATTAATTACAATCTCCTAGAGAAAAGAAGCATGAGCTGGCAGTCAGTCATAGCCGATATGCCTATCTAGGCAGTCTGCTTGAGTTTTTGACACACCAGTTGTAAAACACCAGTTTAATGTGTTTTCACAGAAAATACTCTTAGAATAGAGTATTAGGACACATTTTAGTATACACCCTTTTTGAGGTGTGGCTGGCTCAGGAAAAATGTGCTGATGACATGAGAGAATAAGTTATTAATGACATATTCTTGGAACATCACTATATTGTCACATTTGTCATTGCATATGTGTATACAGAAAAGTAACAATAGATTGCTCATCATGAGAAATATGTGAAGTATAAACATTACTGTCTCTGATTTGTACTGCTCCCAGATGTTCACACATAGTAAAAGGGGAAGGTGGGAACCAATAACTTAGTTTATAGTAAACTAAACTTTCCCTGATAATCTTGGATAAATGAATGATATCAGAATTATAATTTCTTAAGTACATTCTATACTGATAAACACTATCTCTGGATCAGAGAGAACAGTATCCACATTGCTTTATAGTTTCTTTTTTTTAACTTTTGGAATAATGAATATGCCGAATGAATAATTTCATGGCACTTTCACTGGGCAAATATTCACAAACACATTGGGCATTGAACTGAGTCCAATTTTCTGTCTCCAGAGCTTCTAATGTAACATGCCTGAATACTTTCATTCACTTGTTCAAGAAATAATTACTGGGTAATTGCCATATTCCATGCAGTATTCTAGGTACAGGTACTAAAACTGCAAACTACATCATTGTCCTCAAGGTGATTACATTGAGTGGGGTGGAGGTGGGATGGCTGAGAAGATAAACCAAAAACAAATAAACAAATAAAATAATAAGTGCACTTAATTAAAGAAATACAGTAGGAAGTGACTTAGTGGTGCTGTTTACATGATGGCTCACTGAAAAGATGGTATTGAAGGTAAGGCCTGAATTATTTTAAGAACTTAGTTAAAAAGAGAGCTGAAGCAAATGCTTTCCAAGTTGAGGCTTATAAAGCACTATGACCTTTTGTCTTAGCTTGGGCTGCCATAACAAAATATCAAAGGCTGGGTGATACAAACAACAGAAATTTATTTTCTCACAATTTTGAAGGGTGGAAGTGTAAGATCAGGGTGCTAGCAAGCTCAGGGTTTGGTGACAGCTCTCATTCTGGCTTACAGTTGGCTGCATTTCTCACTTCCTCTTCTTACAAAGTCACCAATCTTATTGGATCAGGACCTCATCCTTATGACCTCATCTAATCCTAATTACCTTCTAAAAGCCCTATCTCCAAATACAGTCACTTTAGGGGCTAGGGCTTTAGCACATGAAATTGGAGGGACACAATTCAGTCTTCAGCACCTAGGGAAGTTCAGCTGTGGGGAGAGTATAAAAAAATGCCAGCGTAGCAGAAGTGAGAAAACAAACAGCAAGGTAGCAGGCTAGTTAGGCAGGACCCACATAATGTAGGGTTTCTAAGGCAAAGTCAAGAACGTGGATTTTATTCTACAAGTTATGGGCAGGGGGCATAGAATAGATGGCGTTAAGTAGGGAAGTGCAAAATTTGATTTGTAGTTTAAAAAATCACTGTGGCTGCTTGGTGGAGAGAAATGTTATGGGAAGAGTCAGGACCAGCTATTGAATTTGAGAAGTGCAATATAAAATAAAAACAGAAATTCTTGTTCAAAAACTATTAAGAATTTCAAGATGAAGACAGTACAACATTAAACCAAATGTCAAAGTCTTCTTTATGGGACCCTCCATGACAGCACAGGTCAAAAATCTATGAAGAGAACTCTAGAATCATGAGTAGAAATAGGAAGACCACTTACAAGATTATCACAGCTTCTGCACTTGAAAAATCATGATGCCCCGTAATAAAGTAGTGGCGGTGGGAATGAAGGGAGGTTGAGAATTGAGGAAACACTTTGGATACAAAACCCAGAGAAGTAAATATGGGAGGCTGGGGAAAAGAAGAATCTGGATTTAGCAGATGGTTGGATGCTGAATTGAGCTGGGGAGGCTGAGGGAGAAATAGGTGGGCTGGAGGTAAGAATCAGGTGTTCTTATCTGGAAGGCTACATTTAACAATCAATAAAAAATCAAATTATTGAAAAATTATGTATAATATTTTGGGACCAGGCATTGTGGCTTACACCTGTAGTTCCAGCACTTTGGGAAGACGAGGGAGGAGAATGCCTTGAGCTCAGGAGTTCAAGACCAGTCTGAGCAACATGGTGAAAACCCAGCCCCATGAAACATACAAATATTAGCTGGGCATGGTGGCGTACACCCCCAGCTGCAACTATTCAGGATGCTGCAGTGGAAGAATCACTTGAACCCGACAGGTTGAGGTTGAAGTGATCAATCTGTTATTGTGCCACCATACTCCAGCCTAGGCAACAAAGGAAGACTCTGTCTTGAATGAAAAAAAAAAATTGCATGCACACATATGTTCATTGTATCACTGTTTACAATAGCAGCCAATCCAAATGCCCATCAATGGTAGACTGGACAAAGGAAATATGGCACACATACACCATGGAATACTATGCAGCCATAAAAAAAGACAAGTTTGTGTCCTTTGTAGGGATATCGATGAAGATGGAAACCATCATTCTCAGCAAACTGACACAAGAACAGAACACCAAACACTGCATGTTCTCACTCATAGGTGGGTGTTGAACAACGAGAACACATGAACACAGGGAGGAGAACATCACACACAAGGGTATATTTGTGCGTGGGGCACCAGGGAAGGGACAGCAGGGGGTAGGGAGGTTGGGAAGTGATAACACTGGGAGAAATGGCTGATGTAGGTGACAGGGAGATGAAGACAGCAAACCACCATGGCATGTGTGTACCTATGCAGCAATCCTGCAAGATCTGCACATGTACCCCAGAACTTAAAGTGCAATGTAAAAAAATTGAAATACAGTTTACTCTTGGAAAACACCAAAATATCAAATATATGTAGCTTTTCCTTGATAATTTTATAAATCTTTGTAGTTGTGGTTTGCAAAATGGCTTCTGTTTATATGTTTAAGTGTGATTTTCTTCATATAGTCTGTGAGTTAATAAATATAAATTTTTTATTTAAAAAATTTTTTAAATCACCGATGTTTAGCAATGATTTTAAACTATCTCTGGTAAAAGATATGTTTTCCTTAATTTCAAGTCCATTGTGGACCAATACTTTTGTAAAATATTTTTTAAATACTAATTACTGACAATATAAAATTTTGGAAAATGAAAAATTCAAGTGCCATTATTTTACTATTAGAGTCAATAGATATAAAATTGCTATGTAAGCATCCTAGAAGTGTTTAAAAGACTAATCTCCACTTATTTTTTATTTTTATGGATATTTAACAGTTGTATATATTTATCATATGAATGTTATATTTTGCTATGAGCATACAATGTGTAATGATCAAATCAGGGTAACTGAAATATCAGTTACCTCAAATATTTATCACTTATTTGTGTTAAGAACTTTCCAAGGTCGGATGCAGTGGCTTTGGGAGGTCGAGGTGGGCAGATCACAAGATCAACAGATCAAGATCATCCTGGTCAACATGGTGAAACCCCTTCTCTACTAAAATCACAAAAATTAGCTGGACATGGTGGCACACGCCTATAGTCCCAGCTACTTAGGAGGCTGAGGCAGGAAAATAGCTTGAACCTCAGAGGTGGAGGTTGTAGTGAGCCGAGATTGTGCCACTCACTGCACTCTAGCCTAGCGACAGAGCAAGACTCCATCTCAACAACAAAAGAAAGAAAAAAAAAAGACACTCTGAATTTTCTTTCCTAGTTATTTTGAAATATACAAAATATTATCGTTAACTATTGTTGCCCTATTGTGCTACTGAATATTGGATCTTATTCCTTCTATCTAACCCTATTTTTGAACCCATTAGCCAATATCTGTTTAACCCCCCATTCCCTCAGTACCCTAGTACCCTTCCCACCCTCTGTTAACCTTTATTTTAATCTATACCTTAATAAGATCAATGTTTAGCTCCCACATATGAGTGAAAACATGCAATGTATGTCTTTCTGTGCCTGGCTTATTTCACTCCTCCAGTTTCATCCATGCTACTGCAAATGACAGGATTTCATTATTTTATGGCTAAATACAATTACATTCTGTCTGCGTACCACATTTTCTTTATCCATTTATCCACTGATGTTCACTTTGTTTGTTTCCATATCTTGGCTATTATGATAAACACAGGAGTGCAGATACATCTTTGACATACTGATTTCCTTTCTTTTAGATATATGCCCAGTAGTGGGATCGCTAGATCATAGGGTAGTTCTGTTTTTAAGTTTTTTTTGTAGAAAATCCATACTGCTTTCTGTACTGATTCTATTAATTTACATTTGCATGACCTAAATTATGTACGAACATTTCCCTTTCTCCGCAACTTTGCCGGTATCTGTTATTTTTTGTCTTTTTTATAAAAGCCATTTCGACTGGAGTGAGATGATAGCCATTGTGGTTTTGATTTGCATTTCTCTGATAACAGATAATGTAATCTCCATTCTTGTACTTACCTCATTGCAAACTGAACATGTCACTCTGAGAAGCACTGTTTCTGACTACCTCCCAATAACTATTCTTCCTTTCTTTTCCTTACCAAACAACTTCTCTTTCTATCTCCCTCCTAATCCACAAACCCTTGATCCTCTAAATTGCTTTGTCTATATCAGGCAGGTTACCTCTTCTCTTACATGCTACCTGTACCATGGGTTGCTAGACATTGTTAAGTCATATCCAGTTCTACTAATGAGAAGCAGTCAGAGGTGGATAATCAACCCTAAGTGTGGAATAACAAAAAAGAGAGAAGGAAAAAAAAAAAAGAGAGAGAAGAGACTTCCATGGCAATTGAGGTATAGGATAGGTTATCCAAAAATAAAACTTTTTACCACAAAATAATATGCTTTTTACCACTGTTATTTCTGGTATCCATTCTATTAAAAGAATATCTGTTACTTTCTCAGCCCTGAATTTGAAAAGTCTCCTTTGTTGTCCTCACCTGCGTGAATGAGAGACTCTAGGCTGTTGAAGAAGCCTATGTGTGGGGCAGGGGAGCTCAGATTAGTGGACAAAGCAAATATAATCCTACCTTACTAATTTCATAGGATATTCACATTTCTGAAGTCATACAAATATAAACATGAAAAACATTTATTTTAGAGGAAACACAGGAAGAGTGCAGACACTTGAATAATGTGCATTTTTTACAATTGCATTTGTTTTATTCAACTGTTTTTAGTTGCAAAGAATAACAATCTACACAGTTAACAGATAAAAGAGATGCTATTTCAAGTAATTGATGGGAAATGCTATGTATATGAAATAAGACCAGGAAGTACATATAAGACCTGGTTCTGGGAATTGAAAAGCAGGAACCAAGGCAATAGTATGCTAAAAACCCTGATTTGTAGCACTTTTATATTTCTGTGGTATAAATATTCCCACCATGGCTGTTTTTACACTACCAACTTGAACATGAAATGGGACAAGATCCCCAAAAATATACAGCTACATTACATTACATACTAGAAGCACACCAATAAATATAGAATTCCTACTGTTTAGATACAATATACATAAATGACCTCAAGAGGAGGGAAAATAGTAAAATAACTGGAAATACATTTTGAGTATGCATTGTCCCTATATATTTATACCTGTTTAGATGTTCAAATTTTTGATAATGCCTGGGTTTAACAACCAGCTTGTTAAATTTTTGAACATTTAACAATCAGCTCTAATATTCCACTAAATTGAGTTTGCCACAGGTTTAAATTCAGGTCTTACTCTACATTAAGTTCCAACTTTGGAGTCCAAGAGCAACAAATATAGCATAGTTTAATTTTTCTGTTGACGTTCACATGGGGAAAATGCAATATAGCCTTCACTCTTTAATAGACAGCTGTATCATGATTGATCATTCCTGGTCAGGGATAAGTGGAAGTATTATATAAATCAAAAATGGCATCTTACTATAGGAATATTTTAATTCCATGATATATGGTTAAATAATAAAGCTAAATATATGCAAAAAAGATAAGAAATAATTGTTTCTGTGTTAGCATTCTCTAACAATGATAAGTATCACCTGTTAGTATTGTTGTGAGTATTCTCTAACAATTATAAATATCACAACAGGTGATATTTATCAAAATTGCTTGTATGCAGTTGTTAACACAAAACAATGAGGAGTTACTAGTTTTTTATCATGAAAAAGCTACCTAAAAAATTAACTGCTAGTCAAATTGAAACCTGTCTCTGTTTATTATGCAGTAGGACCACTAAATCCTATTCATAAACCAATGTGAAGTATAAACTATGAATGTGAAACACTGGAAGTCTGTGGATAATTTTCTTTTCCTCCTATGTACCACTGACATGACTTGTTCATTTCTTGATTGATAGTAAAAAGTATTGTTTCTGATTTCATACTTAAAATACAAACCAAAGGCAATGAGTGAAACTCTAGCATATTCTGATTCTCCCAAGCCAAAATAATGAAGATCCAAAGTGAATTTGAATGAGGAGATAACAACATTAGTCACACCTAAGAAATGGCATGGCAGCTATTTTATATTGAAGAGTGGTCTTACAATTTTAACATATTTTGGGCATAGGAAAAAAGATAGATGTCAAAGGTAACGAACTGATGCATTTTTAAACACTATTTCTAATGTCCAGTTGTGGACTTGATTTTATATGCAAAAGTTGCTACTCTTTAAGTTTAATATCTCTTATAGTATGCAGGCTACTTACATTAGAATCAAAGGGTAGCGGGCAAAAGAGAGCACAGCTTTACACAAACATAGATACCTGGGCTCCACCTGAGGCATACTTCCGAATCAGAATATTGAAGGTGTCCTCCACAGCCCCTTCCCTCCATCATGGCTACTGGAGGTAATCCAAGCATGATTCACATTAAGAATTAGCTTGTTTTCCCAAACCTTACCACCTGCCATCTAGTTTAAGGTGTGACCCCTGAAATTCTGGTTTCTTTTTTTAGGGCTTGTCTTTCCCAGGATGCTGAGAATGAAAATTTTCATTCCCTTCAGGGTAAATCTCAGGACTGTGAACCCATCAGAACATAAGACATAGTACATTCAGGATTTTCAGACTGGCGTAACATTAGCACTTAGGGAACCTCGGTTGCAGGGTGACCGGCAAAGAAAGCCAGGCCAAGTCTAACTAAGTCTTTCCCCAAAACGGTGCTAGTTGTACATTCCATACTTAGACTTCTTTGGATAATATCCATCACTCTGAACAAATAAAAACAAACTATATTTCATAGGCAGAATGTCATGATAACCCATTAAAATAAAAAATCTTTCTCATTTTATAAAAGCAGTAGTCTGAGAGATTCATCCCAGACTCAACCACACATAATTTGTATCATCAAAAGAACACAAAAATGGGGATTTTGCCATTTTCCACATGAATAAAGGATAGGACTTGCTTTATATTTCTGGAAATAAATAGAATATTTTAAAGTGATTTTCCCCACATAAATGTCTCTTCTAAAGGTAATTCATACTTTTACTTCTTAGGAGAGAGAAAACTTATAGCCTAGAAATGAGTTTGTACTGATTACACTCTTCAGGGTTGATATAAATGGATAGAGTTAGTATCCATTCAAAGCAGACTTATACATAATATGTATTTCAAAATACATATATGCAATCTTTATAGAATTAAGGTATGTACTCTTTTTAATTTAAAGATTTGCATTCTTTTCTTATTCTCCTTTGCTGCATCAGCATTTCCAATTTCATTAAGCATGACCAAAGATGATTATAACAGCTTCATGCATTCATTTTTCATTTTAGAAGTGTTTAATAGACCTTCACTATATTCCCACTAGTGCTAGATTAACTGTAATAAAAATGGCATGTCCTAAATTTCAAAGAGGTAATAATTAATAATCCTGGTATTCTTTCCGCAGCTTTGGTGTACAATTCAGGAACTACTCTTTCAGCTAATACAATATTCAAATAAACTATTTACAAATTTAATATAAAAATTTAGTGTTTCAGCATTTCATTTGTCTAATAAGTACTGTATCATTTATAGACCTCATAAAAACGTATGCCTTTGAACTTAAAATTAAAATACAGAATTATTCACTAAATTGCAACCTTTAAATTAGAAATTCAGAATAAACCTGTTAGCTACTCTAATGCACAAAATTGCCTTGAACATTAATTGTACTTAAAATGCAAAATATACACAGATTGCTCCTGTAAATAATGTAAAACACATTAGTCCTAATGTTATTTAATTTATAATTTCTATATTTATTATAAATATTGATTTAAAATATGTATACTACACTTCAAATAATTATCATCCCAATCTATGGAAATGAGAATTTTCTGTGCCAATGCACTGAGATTTTATTTAAATCATTAATTCTGATCACATCACAATATTTGTGGTTTCTTTGTCTGTAACTCTATGGGTACATACCCAATCCATTTCTGTTATACAAACTAAGTTTCTAAAATTTTAAAAAAGTTTGTGCCCTAGAGTAAGCCATATTATTACCTAATTCTTCCAGTCTTTACTCAAAAACATCTGAACTCCCACTAAAATTTTTGCTACCTCCCTTTACTGCTTTATTTGCATTTCTTTAGTTCTCTTAATATATTTGTGTCTTCTCATGTCTGTATAGATTCATTGGTGCTATTTGACAGAGTCCTTCATATCATTATTATACAGTCTGTCGATCTTCATCTCCCTCATTTGAATGTTCACAGTTCTGCAATATTTTTGTTTGTTTTATTATTTTTGCTGGTTTTCTTTTTTACCACATTTTCCCTATTTGATAGGGCCCAAACTCACATAGTTATTAAAATGACATTAGACTGAATCATTTTTACTTCACATAGTTTTGTCTGTTTCTGTTGGCATATTTGTCATGCTAATAACAAATGTAACCAAGTAAATTGGCAGTATCATTATAGGAAAAATGTACTGCAATAAAGGAAGTGTGACTCTCCATAGAATATGTACTACTAGCAGCTCATGCAAACTTAGATGGAGAAGTACAATCAGTTTAGTGTAGCTTAAGAGTAGGCATCTAGCAGACAGTAAACAAACAAGAATATGATTCAAAAGATAAATTGGGGTTGTATAAAGTGGAATCAAGTTGACTAGGAAATTATAGGTGTTTTCCTGGAAAACTGAACTGCCCAAATAAGGCAGAGTATCATGAATTTGTAGTGGCCCAGGTAAATGCAAATATCTCCAGCAGTACTTACCTTCCCTCAGAGTTCTATGGACATTATTGACAGTTGGAGTAACCCTGGTTAAGCATTTTGCTATCTGAAGACAATGACAGCACAGACAAAAGGCATGATAATACTGCCATGTGGTGGTTCATGCAAGTGTGCTGATTAGGAAAGAAAATGAAGATAGGGTGTAACTATTGGGAAAAAATAGAATGGTTAAGAGACTCAATGGTCTCCATGGGATCAAAGAAAATGCATGATAGAAGTAACAGGGAGGTAACCAGGAAAATAGGAAGTTGCATCCAGAAAGAAGAATCTCTGAACTTACTATTATGGAAACAAGTTTCTGTGATGCCAAGTTTTAAAGTATAGCTTTGGCAGAAGTGGAAAACTAAAAGAGGTGGATATAAAGGTTCCTGGAGTTAGCCAGTTCAGGAATCTGATGAGCTAGCTTGTTGACGGAGCACTGACACTAGATTCCAGTCGTCCAGAATGATCTAGAAGTTCTTTGTAAATGAGAGTGGCTGGGAGTTTCAGTAGATAAAAACAACTCTGGTGAGCAGAGAGTTCAGCCCAATTTCATAAGCCTCCAGAGAACAAGGATTTTTACATGAGGGTAAAGAAGTAATAGTTGAGGAGCAGCAGTGGGAGAAAGGAAGGATAAATCCTCCCTTGCTATTCTGAAATAGATCCACTGGAAAGTAATGTNTCAAAAAAAAAAAAAAATAAGAAAGAGAAAAAAAGTATTGTTTTAACATATGATAAACTACAGCTGTTTTTAATGTCTACATAGATATATATATAAGCTTCCAACTTCGTGAACTGTGAACTAAATTAACTTATTCTCACCACTTAGTTACTATGGTTACTTGGCATTTTGAGAAGTAACATTTGAGGCTTTTACTGAAAAAAATTCTGATGACCCATGATACGTAGTAATTTGCAATTTTCTTTGAAATGAATTTTAGGAGCGCAGGGTGGGCCTTGAAATCCAGAATTGTTAATCATCTAATGCCTAAACATAAGCTGCTAATTATTGTTACAATTTAACACATACTTTATCCAGAAAATTAAATTAAATGAGTTTATGAAAATTTGATGATACATTTGCATATTAGATCATATATCTTGACAACACCAAAATGTACCGTATTTAATAAGAACAGCAGTTTCAGAAGATTCTTGCACTACATCCAAATGGTAAAACAGAGGGTTCAAAAGTTTATCATTTTAGACTGCAATTTAAGTCTAGTTATCTATTTTCAAAAAAAAAGTGCCAAAGCTTTTCAGCATCCTGACAGCAAACCCTGTGGCAGGGCTTTTCCTCAGCACCACCAATGTTCTGGGCTGGATGATTGTTTGTTGTGGGGGCTGCCATGTGCATCGCAGAATGTTCAGCAGCATCTCTGGTTTCTACCCAATATATGTCCCCTCCCCCTAGTTGTAACAACTGAAAATGTCCCCAGACATTGCCAAATGTCCTCTAAGGGCAAAAACCACCTGTTTCCCCATTAAGAACCCTGGTCCAAGGTGGTTATTCTCCCTGATACAATCTCTCACCAATCTATCTGAACACTAGAGAAAGTTAGGATGTATTTTCCCAACATTCTTCGAAGGCTTCATTGATTTGAGCAATTTTTTTGAGAGTTCATTTGTAAGTTTTCCCTCCCACTGCTTTGATATAAAAGACCTGCAGGAATACAAGCCTCTAAAGGCGTCTGTAGCAAGTGTGGGTTCATTTTAGTTCACACATCTGAGAAATCACGCTTGGCATGGATGTTGTAGTGCTTTCTTTGCCCTTACTTGGTGGGGGAAAAAAGTTCCTGCTTTTCACAAGAGGAGGCAAGGAAGCATCAACAACACCCTTCAGTCTAAGGGGAAGTGACTGGTAAGTTTCAGGTGGCAAGAGGCTGATGATCTGCACTGTCTTGTAACCGGCAGCTGCATTTTCACATAAATATCATACTGCCCTTTTAGATCTGGGTATTGTGATTGGGCTCATGAAAGTTTCCTTAGAGATAATCTTATATGAAAGTACATATTTTTTATCAAGCAAACGGGCAATATATGAGTAACAATAATCTCCTGACTCATTTGGTTGTTAATCTCCATTTCAGAATGTTGATTTTTTTCCCTCGTCCCATAAAATCTTACTAACATTAGTTTCTGGGAAAGGAGGAAGCAGTAATTGACTCAACATTGCTCCTGAGCTGGCTTTTCTACTTGGTGTGAAGCAAGTTTTCTTTTAATAAAATACTGGACTATCACATGTAATAAATCCTAGAATTCTTTCACTCTGAATTTTGTGTTTTACAAGAGTACAATTAGCCTTCTAGCCTTGTCCTGTTAAGTTTTAAACTTTTTAGCTGTGTAGAAGTGTTTTTGTTATGCTGGTACAGTGGGGTTTTTGGGTTTGCCAATTTCTGGCAGTTGGGCTTTTTTTTAATTCACTCCCGTGTTTTTAAATCTATTCTACAGGGCGACTTACAGATATTTTCCAGACCACCTTTCTACTACTCTTTCTTTCACTTTCCGTAGCATCCCTGTGCCCCTGGGTTCTCTGCGTGTGAGCACTGAATGTTGGCCTTCTGCCTGCAGTCTTGGGATGCAGGGTCTTCCTGCCCTTCCCTCCACATGTAGAAAACTGTGGCAAAGAAAGGTTTTGCAGGAGGAATTGGGAGGAGGACAAGAAAAAAAAATACTTGAATCTATAAGTTTTGCAAGCTCACAACAGATGAATCGAAGGAGTTCTGTTTGGTTTGATTTGGTCTGGGTTTTTAAAAATATTATTGTCCCTTTACCTGAAGTGTTTTTTCATTTCAGTCACAAGACTTCTTTATGCATAAAAACTTGCTTAAAATATTGTCTCCTGAAATTAGGGTTGTTGAGGCAGGAATAATTTGATAAAGATTTATTGGAAGCCAAATGTCAGGATTGATGCAGGAAGACACACCAATGAAGTTGAGGGTGTTCCAAAGTCTGTTACAAGTTGGAAGGCTTTTGTAACAAAGTTGTTATTTTCTTAAGATAAATTCTTTTAATTAAGAATACCAGGAAAAATAATATAATTGAATTGTCTGCAACACACAGGCCAAATGCTTGAGGTGAACAGTACCCCATTTACCCTGAGGTGATTATTATGCATTGTATGCTTGTATCAAAATACCTTATGTATCCCATAAATACATATACTTGCTATGTACTTACAAATCTTTTTAAAGTATATAAACATTATTAAGACTTCAAATTAATTTTCTGAGTTTTTCTCACTTTTTAGTAATAGTTTCTTTAGAGGATAGCTTTCTCAAATACTGGGTTTTATAACTTTAAATAATCTTTGATCATTTGAAGCCTTAAAAGCACATTGTTATTTTACTTTATACTTTTTTATTTATTAATGACATTTATCATATCCTTATATGTTTATTTGGCATATGTGATTTGCTTGTTGATGTTCTGTGCCCCACTGTTTTTTGATGTTCATATTTTGTATGTGTATGTGAATTAATAGGAGATGATTACATATTAATTTTGCTAAACTGTCAAATATCTGGCATATAATTTTTCAGTTTTAATTGACTTTTACATTGTGTTATGATATTTTAAATTTATAGTTTAGGTTATACATGCATGCACATGTACATACATGTAGACATATTTATCACATGCATATATACACGTTATATTTTTTAACTTGGTATGAGATATTTTCAGGTCTTATTTTTTGAAGTAATATACAAATCACATGTACTACACTTTGCTTAGACTAAATTTTGTAATAATTATTTGAAATAAAATATTAAAAGTTGTATTACTTCTAGTAAACAGTTGTCTTAGTTATAGCTGTTATTTAATTAGCTTAATCATTTTCTTTTGAAAGAAATGACTAAAATCTCTAATTAGCTATTTACAAATTTTACTGATACCCTTTGCATGAATCTCATTCTAAAAAAAAAAAAATCAGGCTACTAATTTCTTTCTTTAAATAAAAATGGTATGTATGTGTTATACACTCATATATTCTTATTTGAAAATGAAATTTAATTTGTGGGAATCAAGAGTACATGAGAATGAGATTTACAGCTTTTTACACCCATTTTGTCTTAGAAGTCAACTGTTACAATAGAGAAAAGTAATCATGATGGTCTATTTTCTAAACTATTAGGAGAATTATCAGCCTAATTTTGCAGTGACAGTTATTTGACATTTTTTTTCAATATTATACTATTATCTAGAACTAAAAGTCAAAAATCAAACCTGGATAACTTTTTCTGGTTCAAAGAAAATTCAAAGGTGCTAAAATTACTCTGAATGCTGTTTTTATTTAAGAGCTCAATGAATAGGAGAAATATGTAAATCATGGTTATTTTTAGTTTCTCTTTTTTTGATAAAATTCAAGAATATAAATAGGTAATATACTCTATAAAATATTTAATAAAAATCTGTTGTCTCATTGTAAATATCAACTAAGATTTTTAAAACAAAGATTATCAAATAGTCAATAAGCTTACATGTACAAGTGATATGAAAGAAATTACCATTTTCTGTTGGCATTTCAGTTACCTTAGTCAACAAGAAAAACAACCTATATAAATTGTTAATATTTTAAAATGTAAAGCATCAAGCAGATAGGTTACAACATTTAGGAAAAAGAGTAAACCTGTTCATTGGCATTTTAGCTATAGTTTGCTTCAGAATATTTTTGCTTATTTTACATAATCTTAAATGCCTGAGTCTTATTAAAAGACTAAAAGTCTGAGTCTTACTAAAACCATCATGAATATTAACAGTTGTAGTTAGTTAATTAAATTATTATCACTCTGATGATGATGGTAATTAGGTTAATATAAAAATAATTAGGTAGGTTCTTTTGAAGGGCACGCTTTAGGAACAATATTATATTTGAGATCAGAATGGACATTTTAAATGAGGAACATCACTCACCGGTTGGCCAACAACTGAAGCCATCATTGCACCTACAGATCTTGGATTTTATCCTGATTTATACTATTTTACTCTGCATTATTACTCTATTAAATTATTTCCCTCAAAGATTGTTTTTCATCAGAATTAAGGAGAACTATAAGTAGTAGTATCTATTTTGTTAGAAAAAAGTCTCTATTTTTTTCTTAAGAATGATGTATCTCAAATGTTACTTTTCTGTGCTGTCTTCTAGTCAGGTTAAGTTTTTTGGTATCCTTCATATCTCCTCCTTTTATTTTATGTACATAAATATGTATTTTTATAAAAAAAGAATTACAAAACTTTTCTTAGCCTTTAATGCTAGGGCTATATTTTATTTATTCTCATAGCATTAATGATGTGAATAAAAAATAACACCCAGCCAAGTAAATGCCTTAGCGGTCTCTGCATTCCTTCCTCTCTTTCTTCCTCTTCCATTATTCTTTTCTTAAAACTGATTTCTACTGCTTAAATAATTTTATCTCTTTGTGAAAATCACATCCTTTGTAAAATTATCTTCATGATTATATTACGAAGATGGCTTGTATGTAGTCCATTCCAAGTCCTTACATTTTGGCCTCAAATCTCTGTCCCCATTTCCCTCATCCTCACAGTTCATTCATAAATCTTTTTATTTCACTGATGCAGGGGAACAAAAGAAGCAACAGAAGAAATTTTCTGCTAGCTTCAAGCAAAATAACTAAATAATTCTTCCTTTACTGCAAAGAATCTGTTTATTCTACTCTCCTGATTAAGATCAACATCTACACATGTGCCAGAGATCCGATTCATCCTGGCCTACTCAAAGGTAGGTATTATTCAAACAGGTCACTCCTCTCAAGAAATATCAGATGTTCTGTCTTTGGGGGGGGGGAATTACTCTTGTCAGTATATAAATATTTTTTAATGTCTTACATATTAAAATTATACTTTTTTGACCCCACTTTCCATTGAGTTGTTGGCCTATTGCTGTATTATTGGCAAAACAACTCACTCCAGAAGCAGTCTGTACTTCCCATCTTCAGTTTTACTGTGGTAGGCAGAATTCTAAGAAAACCCCAAAAGTTCACCATCCTCCTCATGTATACAACCTCTATAATCCCTGGGACCACAAATAGGAGGAATTTATTTCTGTGATTAGGTTTTGTTATGTAGCAAAATTAATCTTAAAATAGGGAAATCATCCAAGAGAAAGTCAGAAATTCAAAGTCTGAGAGATTTTACATGAGGGAGATTTTCCATTGCTGTATTTGAAAATGGACAAAACCACATGCTAAGAAATGTGGGTCACCTCCATAAAGTGAGAGTAGTTCCCAGCTGACAGCCAGCAAGGAAACAGGGACCTCCTACAACCACGAGGAAGTGAATGGTGAACTAGTTCAAGACTTTATCCCTGTTCATCAGGGATGAAATTTCAGTTATACACAATAATTCGTCGTAGAAATCTGCTGTACAACTTTGTACCTGCAGTTAACAATATAGTATTGTACATATAAAAATCTGTTGAGTGGATAGATCTCATGTTAACTGCCTTACGACTACCACCACTACAACAATAATAACAAAAAGAACTTATCCAATATCTAAGCTTCAGGGATTCCTAATTTTATGTCTACTAAATATACATTTCTTTCCATTTCCAGAGCTATGGTTTTATTTCAGCAATGCATCATACTTCACCCAGACAATTTCAGCCACCAACTATCTCCCCTTCTGTCTCAATTTATATTTCAGTTCTGTCAATACTGCTAATCCTGGATATATTCATTCAAAAGCAGAATTCCTACAATTTCATTCATGATCATAAGCTTTCAATAATTCTATATTTCATAAAAAATTAAATAAAGTTTGATCATGTGGAATTGTAGAATGTGTTACAATAATATTCAAACCTTTCTTCTAACCTTATCTGACACGTGACTCCAATATAGCTTATTCTCTAATACATTCAGTATCTTCCAATATATCTTTCCTTTCTCTATCTTTCACTTCCCCATCTTTACTTATAGATCACTTACACATCCTAAGATGACTTAAAATCATTGTTGACTTCGTTCAAGATGCCTTTCTCCCAAAGGCAAGTGATAGCTTCATGATTTGAATATGTCTTTCACTTGTTTCTAACTACTTGTCATTTTCTTAGATTTATAACTAGTTGTGTTTTTATCTTACCTTCCTCTCTAGAGTACATTCTTAAAGCAAGGTTGGTGTCTTACCCTAAGCCCATGCAGAACATACCATCTTGCATAATTTTAAGAAATTTTAGAAGTTGAATGATTAAGTCCCAATTTGACCCAGAAAATGATTAGAATATGGAAACAGGATACCTAGAGGTTGATAAAAATGTGACTCACTATTTTCATATCCTAGTAAGTATATATATTATTTACTATTATTAGTAAAATAGTCCCATAATTTTTTAGAACTATTAAATGTTGTGATTAAACACAGGTTTAAAATCTAACATTCTATTATAGAAGATGCTAAATGACTATTTACTAAAAGCCTATAATTTGGACTCACTTTTTCTACATTGACTAACACTTTCTGCATTTAAAATTTAACTACAAAACCAGAAAAATCAAAACACTGAAGATATAACACTAAATAAAACACAGAAGCACTTTTTGCTCATGGAGATTACATTCTAATGAAGAATACAGGAAATAAATAAACAAGATAATTTCAGAGCATAATAAGTGCTACAAAGTAGAAGCTAGAAAACTACATATAAAATGAACTGAAAGGGCAAATTTATATGCTTGCTTTGTTGTAGTCTATTTTAATTACTTTTTTTCAGAATAATTAGTACATGTTAATAATATTTTATGTAATGCCTATATGATTTATAGCTGAGAAAGATAGTTGTACCTACATGTTGATGAAAATTTGATAGCCAAATTGGAATAGCAGGTAGTACAATTGTAGTATGCCATTCAGCTGAGTGACTGCAAAGTTAAAAATTATCTCCTTAAAATTATGGAATGTGAGTTTGGACAGCACAGTGAAACAACAGACTAAAGGCCATTTATATAATATTCTGGAGGCCCATACAACTCATTATGTTTCGTGCATCGTTAGTGAAAACTTGCCAATATCCTGCATGCTTTTTAATATAGTGGAATAAAAACTGTAGAGAAGGAAATGATTCAAGAGATCATTAGTGAACACCTCCAACTTCAGTCAAGTTTCAATTCTAGTTATTTAGGGAAAAATATGTTATTGCAAGTCAATATGGGCTTGGAAATAAGGTAATATTAGTTAATAAACCACAATATATATATTTAAAACCAATTGTAAATCTTGCCTTTGGTTTAATATTTCTTCAGAAGAAAACTTCAAAATTAATATTTATTGAAAAAGTGTAACCATGAAAAGTGGTTGTTCCTTCTACAAAATTTAATGATATTATTGTATAAAACAACATTATAGTCATTTACCCCAAACGTTTTAACCAACTTAAATTTAAAATTAGGGATAAAACATCACTCAATTAAACCAATGAGGATGACAGCAACTCACAATCCAGATCTGATTTTTAACACAGTGACCATTTCATTGCAAAAGTATTGTATTCTCAAGGGAAATAGATTAGTTTTAAAACATATAGAATGATTTTAATTTGAGTGATATGTCAAAGAAAAATGCAAGCAGAAATTTAACTTTAAACCATGGCCACTATATTCATGTATTATTTTCATAAAATATGCTATTACCGTGAACAAACACTGGAAACACAGCACATTGAGAGAAACACAAACCAGATTTTAGACAGCTCTGTTATATTTCAAATTATCATTTGGCAGCACTCTAAAATTTAATATAAATATTACACCCCCCCCACAAACACACACACTTTATATATAACCTTCAACCACATCTCACCTTTTGCACAACCTTGCCTTCTAAAAATAGTTGACAGCAAAAACTTTATTGAGCTGCTCCTAATCAATTTGAAACTTTTATCTCCTGTTCTTATTTTTCAGATCCAGTGATATATTTTTAGTGAAACTTAATAGCTTATTGTTTCTCAATTCTGTGTTTTTCTGACCTTCTTATTTCTTAAATTGACCCTTTTATATAAGATGTATAGACACTAAACTAAACAGCAGCTTTCAAGAGATATCATCATTGGTGATCAAAATATTTAAAAGGAAAGCACATTCAAGAAATTCTCAGTGCTTTACATGTAGCAAATGCCTTTTAGGCACCCAAAGCTCTGTTTGTTGCATTAAGACATTAAAATGTGTTTTCTAGAATTTTTATGTTGGTTTCACTGTTGCCCCTTATGTTATGAATACAACTTACCCTAACAAATTACACAATGATAACAGAGCTTTATGAAGATTAATTGACATAATTTTTCATAATCTGCAGATAATCAACTTATCCATTTATTCAATATTCATCCATTTCCATTTAATCAATCATCTATTATTTTTCATATAGATATTTGCATATTGCCTACTTACATACTTGCCAATGTAGAATAAACTACATGTTTCCATCCTCTAAGTGTTTGCTCTGCTTTGGCAATACAGTTCTACAAAACTGCCTTCTTATTACATGCCTACTATACCTCTCCTATCTGCTCATGTGTTTTTTCCAAGTCTCTTCCAACTGATTTCTTAATTCTTTAAACAATGAAGTATTTTTTTTCTTATTGCTGGCCTCATCCTGCACAAAGTATTCTTTATTTGATAAGAAAGGCTTCTTTTGTCTTTCCAATTATATTATAAACCCATGGAGGACCTATCTCTTTCATTTTTACATCTTGAGCAGTACTACAGAGCAGCAGTGGTATGATAGGCTGAATAATGGCTCCCTAAGATGTCTACATTTTAAACTCCAGAATCTGTGCCTGTTACCCTATGTGACAAAAATAATATTGCAGATATGATTAAGTTAAAGATTTTAAGATGAGGAGATTATTCTGGATTATTTGCATGGGCCATAAGTATAATCACAAAGAGCAAAATTATAACAGGTAAGTAGATTTGACAACAGTAGAGAAGTCAATGTGATCACAGAAACAGAGAATGGAGTGATGTAGCCAGGAGTCAAGGAATGCTAGAAACCCCTAAAAGTAGAAGAGTCAAGGAGCAGATTCTCCCTTGAAGTCTCCAGAAAAAAAAAAAAAAAAAGCCTTGTTCTAAACCCCATACATTTTATTTTAAATTTCTAGCCTCCAGAACTGAAAGATACTAAATCTGCGTTATTGTAAGCCTCTAAATTTGTGGTAATTTGTTACAGTGGCAACAGTAAACAAATGCAGCTGGGTATATCAAAGCCATTTAATGGTTACTCAATCAGTCTTTGGACTTTGTCTAAAAGAGGGATTTTTGGTAACTACTCTTCTATGACTCTGGAAATAACAATAAATTCTTCAGCATCTACCTATTTAATTTGAAATAAAAGGAATATAGCCTACTTAGTTAAAAGACATAATAATATACTTTATATTAAAAAGGATATGTTTTCCTATATTATTTCCCAATTGTTGTCCTGATCGATTATATTTAATTTGTCAATAACCTCAGTTTATGATGTGTTTATTATTAGAAGCCAGTGCTTAATATTGCATATATGAAAAAGGAGGATAATAGTTTACATTTTTCTATTTGCAATCCATTCCTCATTCTTTTTTTTTTTTTTAGGAAAGAGAGACAAGTTTATTTAATAATTTTTATGTGACACAGGAGCCTTCCTAAGGAAATGACTCAAAGAAACAAGTACACTTGTGTGTTTTTCATGCTAGGTTTGATGAAGAAGTAGACAGTAGTAAAGAAATGTAATTGGACAAAGAGGGGATGACCTAACGGTGATAAACTTGGGGACTTAGCAAGGCTTTTGTGTTCAGATTATTCTCTGTGTCCATGTGTCTTCAAAGATAAGGATGTTCTTTTCCTCCAGATATGGGGAGGACATCTCTGAAATGAGGATCTTATAACCTTTTTCCAAAGAACTTTAGAGAACTCCTCCTAGGTTTCATGACCTGTTTCAAGAGAAAAGGGTGAGGGAAGGTCAAAGAGTGACCTTCTTGTTGTGCAGTTTCCTCAAATACCGAAGTGCCATATTTTGGTGTTGTATGTACTGGATTTCACTACCTGTAATTTTATTAACCTCATTTTACACACAAGGCAACTAAATCTTAGAGAGATTATTAATCTTGTTAGTCAATTTCATATATTCATGAAGTTTTGGAGGTGATTCAAGCCCAGGACTGGCTGATTTCAACATCCTGCATCCTTGATTCTATATCCTACCTACTCTGTCCTGACCTCTGTCCAGTTATACTTCCCATAGGGCTTAGCAGTGGCTCTAGGACAAGTAGAACTTTCTGTTTCTCTCTCTCTCCCCACTTCCCTCTGACGACTCCTCCCATTTTTCCTCTAGAACCTGGCAAAAAATTTGATTGGCCAAGTTCTTTGTTTTTATCAGGACAAACAATAAATGTAAAAAAGCAATAAAATTGTTGCTCTGCGGTCAGTTCAACTTTGGTCTAATCAACTGTGTCTAAGAGAAGACAGTTTCTCCAGGGACATATCTTTCTCCAGGAGGGGGCTCTAAGGAAGGACCTTGCCTTCCCAGAAAGTTTCTCTTCTTCTAGCAGCCATTTTGAGGCTGGAGCAATTTATAAACACAGCCTAGCTCATCCACAAATTTTTCTTCACGGAAATGATAGCATTAAAAAGCATCAGTAATTAACCGAAAGCAATACCAAATATTTGTCAGAACCTCCCAATTTGTTCTACTTGTTTTCCTTTGCCATTATTAAAACAAAATGGCAACTTTAAAGCTAAAGTATTTTAAAAACAAAGGGCAGAGTAAGGAGGACTCTTAGTTTAAGTGATAGTTTTCTATAAACTCTTTGAAACTCAACTTTCTAATGATAAAATACTATGTGAAACTTCAAGCTGCCAAGCAAAAGAAGAAATAAACAGTTGATAGAGAGAAGGCCTTATGCAATCATAATTCAGTAGGGATAATTGGTCATTTGTGGTGGAAGTGCCCCCTTTTATTGAGAGGTCACCAATCCATCAGCACTCAACTGTAATGTTTATTTGAAATATCATTTTCTAAGGAAAAAGTTGGTTTTTGCTGTTATACTAAGTAAATAGTAATATATCATTATTATTGCTTTATCTACATTCCTCATTCTTTAATGTTTACTTTTCTTTCCTATTTTACATGGAGGCACAGATTAACACAGGACTTTTCTATCTATAAAAATCATTTTCTTAGAGTGATGACCTTAGTTCATATCTTAGAAAATATATATTTTATCTGAAAACTAGAACAATTTGCATGTGAGCAATCTTTTAATAAGAACATAAAAGATGAATGACTAAATCTAAATAAAATATTTTTAGGAAAACAGACATCCCAAATGTCACTTTATTATCTTGATAGTCATATACAGGCATATACGGAAAGTAAATTCATCACTTGACAGGTCTTCTCACTAGTTTGATAATTGTGTGCCTCACTGCACTGTTTATAAAAAATAAAGGTTCTTATGATATGTTTTATTCAGAATCTATTATGGACTGAATTGCATCCCCCCAGATTTATGTGTTGAAGCTCTAATATCCATTACCTCAGAATATGACTATATTTGGAGATTGGGTCTAAAAGGTAATTAAGAAGAGAGATGATTAAATTAAAATTAGGCCCTCAGAATGCACCCTAATCCAATGTGTATCCTTTTCTCATAAGCAAAGGAACAGAGGCAGTAGGACAGTGGCTATGTCAGGGAAGAAGACTTCGAAGTAAATCAACCCTGTTGTCACCTTGATCTTGGACTTTCAGCTTCTAGAACTATGAGGAAATATATCTTCACAGTTTAAGCTACCCAGTCTGTGGTTCTTTATTATGGCAGACTGAGCAGACCAATACTTGATCTCAAAATATTTTACGTGAAAATCCAGCAGTGATAGATTTCATCAATATACATGTAATTTTTTTCTTAATTATCTAAGTAGCCACAGTTTATGGGTCCAAAATACCAGCAGATTTTAATTATTAATATTTATTAAAAGTGTTTCAGATGCTTATATGCACATATTTGTAAAAGTCACAAATGTACACTGAAATTGTAGAAACATCATTCACCTTTAGCCAGTCTGAAAATGTCAGCTACGCAAAAGTTGGCAGAATATGACTACATGGTATCTTGTGAAAAGATGTACAAGAATATTTTTAGTTACTTATGGGAGGTAAAAAACATATGCATTGAAATTTAGAGGTAACTTTTTCCAGTTGGGGACTGTGGTAATCAGAATTCTAAATTTTCCACAACCCCTCAACATTTCTGTGTAAAAGCTTTGAATAATCCTCAAGACAGTAAACATGGTGAATTTTACTCCCATGATTAAGTTATATGGCTCTGGTTGCAGAAATGTAAAAGAGAGATTTGAAAGAGGAAACAAATTTGATGTGCCATGTGTGATTTGAAGTTCAAGAAAGTCATTTGGAAAAAAACCTAAGAGTGGCCTTTAGGAGCTCTCTAGAGGCAAAACTCTAGGTATCTCATTATAATTGCAAGGAAACAACCCTTTAGCTAGACTAAGACAGGCAGAAAGAAAACTCAAATAAAATTTCAGCTATAAAGAAGTCATTATAACTGATACCATAGAAATACAAAGGATCATAAGATAATATTGTTAACAATCACATGCCAAAAATTGTGTAACTTAGAAGAAATGGATAAATTACTTTTCATATACATAGTAACAAAATTGAATCATGAAGAAAGAGAAAATCTGAATAGTTCAATAATGAGTAAGGGGATGGTATTAGTAATAAAATGCCTCTCATATGAGAAAATTCCAGAACCTGATAACTTAACTCTTCCAAAAAACTGAAAAGGAAGGAATACCTGCAAACCTACTTTATAAGGCCATAATTACCACAATATTAAAACTAGACAAAGATATAGCAAAAATAAAATAATTCAGTATCCCTGCTGAATATAAAGGTAAAAATTATCAATGAAATGCTAGAAAACAGAACCAAACAGCACATTAAAAAGATTATTTACCATGATCAAGTGAGATTCATCCCAGGGATGCAAGGAAGGCTCAACATACCCAAATCAAAAATCATGACAAATCACATTAAGAGAATTAAGGACAAAAAAAATATGATGAGGACAGCAGATACAGAAGAAACATTTGACAAAATTCAACATCCTTTCATGATAAAAACTCAAAAAACTATGTTTAGAAGTAATGTATCTCAACATAATAAAGATCATGTATGGCAAAACCACAGCTAACATTCATAGTAAATAGGGGGAAAAAAAAATGGAACTCTCTCATTTAAAATCTAGAACAAGACAAGGATGCTTATTCTTACCATTTCTATTCAACATAGTTTTGGAAGTCTTAGCCAAAGTATTTAAGCAAGAGAAAGAAATAAAAGTCATACAAACAGGAAAGGAAGAAGTTAAACTATAGCTGTTTGCGGATGACATCATCTTACATTTATATGACTCTAAAAATAAAACTCCACTGAAAAAAATCGTTAGAACTAATAAAAAAAATTCAATAAAGATGTAAAATACAAAATTACCATGCAAAAATCTGTGGTGTTTCTGTGTATTAACAGTAAACTATCAGTAGCTACAAAAAAAAGTTAGGAATAAAATTAACAAAGCAGGTGAAAGATCTCTACACTGAAACTATAAAACATTTATGAAAGAAATTGAAAAAGACCCAAATAAATAAAATAGTCATCCATGTTAATGGAGTAGAACTAATATTGTTAAAATGTTTATATTACCCAAAGCCATCTACAGATTTAATGCAATTTCTATCAAAATAGCAGTGACATTTTTCACAAAAAATAGTAAAAAACAATCCTAAAACTTATATGGAACAACAAAAGGCTCCGAATTGCCAAAGCAATCTCGAAAAAAGAGAACAAAGCTAGCGGCATCACATTACTTGACTTCAAATCATACTATAAAGTTATAGTACATTAAATTCAACAAAACATTAAAAATATTATTCACCATGATCTAGTGAGATTCTCCCAGGGATGCAAGGATGTCTGAAAACAGCATGGTAGTGATATAAAAAGACACGTAGGCCAATGAAATAGAGTAGAAATCCCATAAATAAATTCATGTTTACATGGCCAATTATTATCTCCAAAAGGTTCCAAGAAAACACAATGAGGAAAGAATAGTCTCTCCAATAAATGGTTCCGGGAAAATTGGAGCTCCATATGCAGAACAATAAAGTTAGACCCTTATCAGACATCATATATAAAATCAACCCAAAATGAATTTGGAATTTAAATGTATGACCTGAAACTATGAAACTACTAGAAGAAATTATAGGTGGAATTCTCCATGACATTGGTATGGGCAATAATTTTTTGGATCTGACCTTAAAAGCACAGAAACCAAAAACAAAAGTAGAAAAATGAAATTACATCAAGCAAAAATCTTTAGCACAGCAAAGAAAACAATCAAGTCTTTAGAGAATATTTACAGAATGGGAGAAAATATCTGCAAACTATATATCAGATAAGAGGAATATCCTAAATATATTAGAAATTTGATGACCCAATAGAAGGAAAACAAATAATTAAAAATGGACAAAAGACAAGCTATACAGATGGCCAACAGATAAATGAGAAATGCTCAACATAGCTGATCATCAAGGAAATGCAAATTGAAACCATGATGAGGTATCACCTCATTATTGTTAGCATGGTTATTATCAAAAACATAAAAAATAATTATTAGGAAAGGATGTGAAGAGAAGA
The DNA here is from genome assembly GCF_001604975.1 of Cebus imitator. Taxonomy (NCBI): domain Eukaryota; kingdom Metazoa; phylum Chordata; class Mammalia; order Primates; family Cebidae; genus Cebus; species Cebus imitator. The sequence goes on along the minus strand of NW_016107677.1, from coordinate 1,053,429 downwards.
GACATTTTCACACTGTTGATAGAAATGTAAATTAGTACAGCCACCAAGGAAAGCAGTATAGAAGTTCCTCAAAAAATTAAAACTGGAACTACCATGTGATCTAGCAATACCACTACTGGGTATAAATCCAAAGGATATAAAATCAGTATGTAGAAAAACATCTACACTCCAGTGTTTATTTCAGCAGTACTAACAATAGCCAAGATTTGGAATCAATATATGTGTCCACCAGCAGATGAATGGATAAAGTAAATGTGGTAACACATGGAATATGAGTCAGCGTAAAAAGAAGGAAATTCAGTCATTTGTGACAACATGGATGAAACTGGAAGAAAAGTTAAATACGCCAGACAGAGAAAAAGAAATATCACAAGGCCTCATTTATGTGTAGAATCTAAAAAAGTTGTTCTCATAGAAACAGATAATAGAATGGTGTTTACCAGAGGATGCAGAAGTTGTACCACAGGACCCAGGGGGAGAAGTTGGTCAAAGGATACAAAATTGCAGTTAGATAGAAGAAATAAATTCAAGAGATATGTTATGCAGCATAATGACTATAGCATATGAAGACACACTGAAGAATGCAAACGTTAACTGTTTTCACCACAAAAATAATAATTATGTGAGGTAATGTATATGTTAACTAGATTTTATCGTTCTACAATGAATATGTCCCATAAGGCATCATTTTTTTGCATATTAAATACACAAAATTGTATCTATTTTAAATAAATATATTTGAAAAACAAGACACTTGTGAAATAAATTAAGAAAAAAATTGTTGGAGCAAAGAAATTTTGAACAATGTGGTAAATGTACATGAAAGATTTTTCCTCCTACTTAGAACTGCAGAGATATGCAAAACTCAATCGGAGCCACATTTACATTTGAAAGATCTTATTTCTGGCAATTTCCAGCACACACAAATTTATTCAATACTAATTAGGAACAGAAATTAGAAAGGCAGTTGACAGACAGACCCTAATTCTGGATTATTGTAACAAAAATTATATTTTTAAGAAGAAATTTCCAAGATAAAGCATGTATAATACAAAGAGAGCATTTTCTTTGTATCAATAAAGGATAGCTAAGCTTACAGCACAGGTTAGCGATGAGAGAAAATGAAGAAAATTGATCGAAATAGGCTAAGGGATTCACCAGATAAGAAAGATGAAAAATTATCATCAAACCACTTAAAACTATTTACAATCTCTAAATTACCATTTTAGTAGATTTTGCATGGCTCATTTCAGAGTCTAGGTTTTATCTCAGTACATTTTTAAGAGCCTTACCCACAGTAGAAAACTAGCTATATGGCCTTAGCTAAATTGCTTTACTTATGTGTGCTTCAGTTTCTTCATCTGTAAAATATTACTCAGTTTACTGGGACAAAAGCTGGCTCCCAAGGTGTGGTGAGGTTTTGGTAAGCTAATATTTGTAAAGCACTTAGAACAGCATCTGGCACAAGATAAGCATTACATAAGCATGTGCTGTCATAATCTTTAAAACACTGGGAAAAAGAATCCTTTGATTAATGCACGAATACATTAACAAATGCATCAACCAGTGTTTTGATTATCAGTTAGGTGTCCAGCACCATGTAAGAGTCTGAGGATGAAGCACTGCCAGATATAGTCCATGTAGTCAAAGAGTTTACAGTCTCATGTGGGTTAGACAGACAACAAAGGAATGCCAATACCATGTGAGAGCATAGCGCAATATATAAAATGGAAATAGTGATAATATCTACTAAAATTGGCATGAAGTTTCATATAATTTCTAAAAATACTTTAGTACAGTAATTAACACAGAGTAAGGACATAATAAAAGTTAGCTCTTACTCTTGTGATGTAGTCTTCTTTTCATGCTTATTTTTTTGACTAGCTCATGAGATCCCTCCAGGAAAAAAAATTCTTGATGAACATTTAACATTTTTGAACAGTAAATGCTCGATATTCTTAATTCTAAATATATGAAAATGAATAATACAAGGTTCTTGCTCTCAAGAGACAAAGTTATACATTTTAAGTGACAAGACAATATGGTAAACACAGTTATAGTGATATAAGCAACAAACTCTAGAAATGTAGAGATGGGGCAACTTTCCCCGAAGAGACAAGAGGTTTCAAAGGATTTATTACCTCATCTGGCTCTTAAAATGAAGGAAGGTTTTTATAGTTAATGAGTGGTATTGAATGAACCATGTAATGAAAGAATATGATTAATCTAGAGGTTTTAGGGAAGGTAATAGAAAGAAAAAATAATAAACAGGAGGGCAGGAATGTGGTTAGCCCCATATGGGGTCCAAGCTCTGAGATAAGTTGTACTTCAAGGTAAAAAAATTAGATTGTGTACAGAGAGCAATGTGAAGCATTGAAGCAATGTCCTTGACCTTGCTTGCTTGTTGCATCCCCTTTTTGCTTAAGCTTCTGTGGATTATAATCTTCATACAGTAAACTTTGTTTTAAAGAAGAGAACTCTGAAGGATCATGGGTTCAAGTGTCATATAGGCCGATGCCGGGAACTGATTTTAATCTTCAGTATTGTGCTTTAGAAACACTATGTGCTCTATAAACATTTTTGGAGCTAGATTAAAAGCATGAGTTTAATCTGAAACAGTTTCTTACTGAACTCACATAAAAATCATTTGTGTTAGAACAGTCCAGACTTGAATATATTTAAACTTGTGTCCTAACAAGAGTCCTCTTATCCCACAACTTGAGGGTTCTAAGAAGGTGACTCTCAAACCTTTACTCTCACAAGGATTGACTTGTGAAAAACTGGGAGCGAATTTTCTCCATGGCAAATGAGCACCTCCCATCAGAAATTTTGCTTATTGAAAATATTAATGATTAAAAATATTTTGATGTATTTCTGTTAATTTTAATATCATAGAAAAAAGAAATTGAGTATCCAATTGTTGAAGCTGCAAGAGTTAAGATATATTGTAATAAATTTCCGTTTATATTTTGGAACCCAATAGTGCCATTGATCCTCCAGCAATCATCAAACTAGAAAAATAGGAGACTGGAAAATTAACATTCTAGATTTTAAAAGTGGAGTTTTCCTCTTCTTTACAACTAAACTAGAATTTTTCTTAAAATATGTTCTCAATCATCTATAAATCAGTTTATTATCCAGTCTTGTGTGATCACACTGTATTTGTAATCTATTATTTGGCCAATATGGGTCTGAATTTTGCAATGGGTGTGCCTTGGTATATAGTAATTAAATTATGATTAAGTTAATTTAGATGAATATCTCCTGGTGTTTATGTTCAGTTTTGAAAGCATTAACAGTATTAGTCATAGTATGTGTTAGGCACACCAAATTGCCAAATAAGGTATTTCTATTAATACAGAAAAACTGAAAACTGTAATTTAGTAAAATTATTTCCTAGCAAAATACATAAACCAAGTCATAATATCTCCAAACGGAGACTACTTTTTGCACTACATATGTCTTATTTTCCCCTAGAGTTATACGTTTCAGGTACCATTGCATATTCCTATTTTCTATGATCTAAATTACCTTAGACTAAATTCCAGTCTTTAAGGCACTGAGCTCATTCATGCACATGTTAGGGATGGGCAGAAGAGAAGCAAGAGTCCAGCTCCTGAAACTTTCTGTTTAATTAGAAAGTGTCTTATTGTCTATTTTCCAAATTAATGGTTTCTCATTTTTTTTACCATTGTCTGTAAAGTACAGAGGCAAAACATACTTTTTCTTTACACATAATTCATACTCAACTGGGAGATTTTATAATTGCCACAAGAGGTGTTCCTCTCTGCCCAATAAGTCATGACAATTTAAAAACATTTTAAAAGATACAGGGAGTACATATTTATGTGTTCACACAGTTTATTATTTTTTAAGTTTGTTAGCATTTAGGAATGGAATACCCTAATAAAAATGTGCTTTTCATTAATATTATCCTCTGACTTTCAAATGCCATTATGTCGAATCCTATCAATTTAGACCTGCAGATTTCATTACATTTAATTTTCACCTGCCTCAAATGAAATGAAATACAGTCATTTATTGTCTCTTTTTTTCTCTGTCCAGGAAAACCACTATTTTATACTGTGATTTGTAATTCATGTCCTCAAGTGACCAGATATGCAAGCTCAACAATATTTTTAAAATATATACTTTATGCTTACATGAGAATAAACTGTGAAGGAGATCAGGGAAAAATAAAGATCATTTTTCAACTCTAAAGAAACAAAACTGGAGCTTATGTCACACTCTCCAAATGATAATCAACTGATGTCCAATCATTAGTCTTCTCAGGGCTACTTTCAAGATTTTTGTAGGAAAAAAACAACATGTTTTTCTGGGCTTAAGCAATTTTTAAAATTTATGTTCAGCTATTTCCTTGATAACCACATTTAATTGTTCTGTATTGATGGAGCTTTTCAGCAGGTTTTTCAGGCCTTGGTATTTTGTTTATATACAAGTGAGAAATGGAAGAGTTTTCATTTAAATATATACATACCTAATGGCAACTTGACTTTTAGTACAGGCTTTTCAGAACGATACAACCAACAGTACATATAAACTGTGAAAGAAAAATTATTAATTTATTTACAATGAGTACCACATAAAGAATGTCTTTATTCTAATTAAAATGATGCCATAAGATGAACAGTTCCTAAAGAACTGAAATTATCCTAACACAACCTTATCTCATATTTTCACAAATGGATACTACTATTTACATAAAATAGTTTAATTGAAATCCTGCATTTATCAGCTCTGTTTAAAATCTCTCAAATTTGGAGAACTGGCTTTTCAACAATCCAACAAGAAAAAAAGGTGCTCTCTATTTTATCCACAGAGTATTTATTTTTTATTTGTTTGTTTGGTTGGTTGTTTTTTTTAGCTCAAAATTAGGTAGTATCACCTAGCAGGCACAAGGTACCTCGAAATAAACTCTGTTTTCACCATCTTCAAAAGCAATCTCATAGAATCAGGTAACATTTAGGACATGCCTGATGGCTTAGAAATTTCAGGCAAAACAGCTTTGTCCTGAGTTTTGATGAGGATCTCGCCCTAGTGGAAATTATGTAGGCTGTTACATTATCAGAGAAACAGGTGCACCAGATACTTTAATTCCCTTCCAGTTCCCACTATGGAAAAAGGAGAGGAAGTATAAGGCTAAACCGGCACACAGAAGCAGAACTGATTGGTAATAATGTCTTGCTTTTTCCTTATGAGAGACTTACTCATTCCACTGCTGTTTCCTAGTATATTTAGAGTTCTATAACAGGTTTTTTACCGTCTTTTATGCTACAGTGAACTTATATCTTTATCTCTTAAAATATCTACTTTAAAAAATTTGGTGTAGTTTTAAGAAATAATGCATAGTTATGTTTGTATAATGTGCTAACACTGCCTTGTTAATGTTTCTCACATGCCTCATTCATTTTCCTAAATCCTGGGCAAAATCCCCAGAAGGAAATGTCAACTGCTTATACTGTTTCTTCTTTAATAATCTTCCAATACTAAGAACCTCAATAACCTGATGTAAAAAAAACTTGCTCGATAGTATAGCATAACATTTGGAAGAGTCAGTAAAAATACGATGTTTTCTAGAAATTTAAGTTTCTATTTTCCATTGTCTTTCAAAAATAATTACCACTAGATTTATAATTCAGTTTTGTAAAAATGCCTGAATTGTCCCAAAATGAAACTTATCAAGAAGCTACTCCTCAAAAGAGAAGGAAAATAAAGAGGTAAAGCAGGAAAATTTTAGACTATTTTACATATCAGGAAAAGCTGAAATATTTTTAAATCACTATTCTTATTCTTCACAGATTTTATGCACAACACACACAAGTTTAAAGGAGAAGAATTGGGAGTTTCAGAGAGAAGAGGAATAGTACAAGATTGTCTCTAAGAATTCTCTTATGGTCATAATAAAAAAGAAGCATGCATATCTTTTAGGACTTTTAGAATTATTTTAGACCAACAACCATGGATATTTTAGGTGACAAATGGAAAGACAAAACAGAAGTGTCCTTGTCCTAAAATGATGACTCCCAAGGAAGGAAGAGGGCAGAATATGTTGGTTACACACACACCCTTTTACTTTTAATTTTCATTTTCTCAGGGAGGAAATAACTTAAGTGGCATCAAGGGTAGACATCAGAGAGTACCACAGACCTAAAACAACTAGATGATGTGCAACTGTGTAGCCATTCTTGGTCCTAGTGTGGACCAGGTCCTTTGCTGCCTCAGTGGATAAACAGATCATTCTGAGAAAACTTGTATAGAGTAAAGTTATCTTGAAGTTTTTGCAGGGGGTTTCAGGCGCATAGGCCCTCTACAGCCTCTCTTACTTTACTCTTATCCTTCCAGTATACTTGGGTGTACCTTATTTGAAAATGTGCTTTAGGTTAGGAGGTGCCTAGATAAGGTTCAAAGGAAACATAGAGTTAGCTCTTTGGGTCTGACTCCTGTGTGAACTTTTAATGTAAAAGGATTAAAAAACGGGGGTTAATTGAGGAGTTAGTGCTACTTATTCTTTGAAAAAAGGCGTAAGTCATATCTGTAGCTATACTTATACACACACACATACACATATATTTGATGTTTCCACAATAAACTATGAGATAGGCATATTATTATTATTTTCATTTCACAGATAAAGAAGTATAGAGACATAAAATAAATTTTTCAAGGAGTTACAGCTAGTACGTAGCTGAGCCAAGATGCAAACCCAGACTGGATCCCACTGTAGTATTCTTGGACATTATGCTACAGAAAGGATAATATGCTTAGGTTAAAAGATAATCAATACATTATTGCCATACAACCAAGCAATGTCCCAGGAATTTGGATTGTCCTTGTTGCTCATCCCACATCAATGACGTAGGAAATTTGAGTTAAATTTGGTAGAAGTGTACAAACAAGGAAAAGCGATTACACATACTACATAGTTTTTACCTTTGTTATGCTTCTTAGAAACCTAAAATTCAAAGAAACAATTTATATAAATTTGGAATTTCTTGTTTTAGTTAAATTCCATTGCATTAATATTTTCCAGTGAAAATATTCATATGCCCTATGAAAAAACGAGGGTTTGTTTTTGTCAAGCAAATGTTGGGAACTGGTAGGACCTCCATTCACCTCTTGGAGCTTCTCAGGGTATCTCAAATGTTAAAGACTCTATGAGATCTTGCAGTGGGGTTTAGTGTTGTTTAATTCATTTCCCAGACTTCTTTGAGCAAGCATTCTTTGGTTATCTGTGTAGTTGTTGCTTCTGAGATACACCTATTCAATTTTTGTATTGCTACTTGTTCAGTGGAACACTCCATGGAAAAGTCTGAATTGCTCAAATAAAGTAAGGAATGAGGACAGCCATTTTACTCCTCTCACATTCTACAAAGAGTTGGACTTTCACAGATGTTCTCACTGGAATGAAAGCACAATCTCTGGAATTGGGCAGTTTCCATGGTAAATTATTTCTTTCTTGCCTCTTTAAAGAAGGTATTTGGGATCTCCTTTAAGTGACATTAAACAATGTCCCTTCCCAATTTCTATGCAACAACAGTTTACTGTTGTCAGTTTAGAATTACCTTGTATTGTATATGTTTCTCTGTTTCCTGTTCATATTTAATAGATACTTTTAGTCTTTATTAAACACACTTGTGTAATGTGTTTTAATTATAACATTTAATATAATTTTGATGACTCCAAATTACATTGAAAGGGCAAGAAAAGAACTTTGCATTTTTTTGTTTTTCCTTTTAGCTGGCTGGCTGATTGGTTAACTATTAATTGATACCTTAGCCAAATAGAACAAGTACTAACAAGCTCTTTCTGCTGTCAAACAGCTGTTACAATGATGGCTTAAATATTAATGGCAGATTTTTCTACCATTAAATACAGACTTATACTTTTTATCATTAACAAACGCTTGCCAATATCAAATTATCTTAAATCTCTGAAGATGTAGTTCTTAATTATTATTCTGATATTTCAGACAAGCAGATTATTTTAAAAATTGGCAGTGGTATCAAACAGCAATTTTATTATCTTAGAAAAAATTATATCAGCACTATAGAAGGTCATTTATTAACTTTCTGTCTAGAGAGATAAACATTTGTAAGACCCTAAACCAGCGAATCAAGATTTTTAGTTTTAATGCGTGACCTATAAATCCCACTGAGTAGTTCCACCTCATCCCTTTTTTCCTTTCTTATCATTATTCTTAACTTTACACATTGGAAGTTCTAGACTCTTCAGTTTCTTGCAAGAATGACAATTTGATTCTTTTATTAAGGGATAATGGTCTTATCTCACAGCACAGGAACTAAATCTCATATTTAGTTCAATATAAATATGAGAATATGTCATTTCTCATATTTATATTGTATTGTCAGGAGAGTTTGGGAAGAGGACGGGAAGTGTGATGGATGTCAACGGACAACCATTATTTCAAAGTGATATTTTTTCTTCTCTATTAAAAAAATGATGGTTACAAGTAAAGTGGTTGAAAATATAAATTTTTATATGTTTTTCTAAGATATTTCTTCTGATAGCATTTCCTTTTTGTATAGTATTGTGGTTGAAAGTGTGGCTGCACAGATGGCTATTAAGATGCCAGAAGTGAATGAGACTTCCACTCGAGATTACTTGTATTTGAGAGATTCACATAAGGCATAGTGGAAAAGTTCATGTTTTGTCCTCCTAAGAAAGCAAATAGATGACTAATTACTATAAGTACTTCAAGGCAAGGAATGTATAGCCAGCCTAGATTTCTTAAGAAGTCTATTATAGTACCCGAATGAATTTTGGATAATAGATTAATAAAGATTAGGAACTAGAACTTAGGATAACTTAAAAAATATTTGCACCTATATATAAAAATATATCTAAGGGATGAAAATTTTAAAAAAAGAGTGAATTTTGTTCTGAATCATTTTTGTTCCAAAGTGCTAAAATAACCAGTTTTTCTGCCAATATAAAACATATATTTTATTATCCTTCTCCTCCTTTAGATGTGATTACTTCCGTCTCCCATCAAGTTTAATCATGAAAAGAGCATTGCTTTTGGAAACAGACCAAATATTTTATTAGTATTGGGCTCAAAGCAAAGCATTAAGAGAGACAAAATTGAGGTTTGCAAGTTTCTGTTTGACTCTCGTTTCCTATCTTAAAGCTCCTCTCTGCTTCCCTTTCCCCAGTCACCTCTTTTGTAGACTTCCCTCATCGTACAAGAATTAAGAAACTCAATCTCTCTGTTTCAAGAGCCTCCCCAACCTAAAGTGAGGAGAAATGGCATCTTCTTAATATACTTGAGGCTACAGGCTCAGCTCATCACTGCCATGACAGCCTCTCCCGCAAATATGTTTATCACTACCAGGAGACAAAATCATAAGTATTTTTAACTGGGTGAGTTTAATTCATCTTTTAAAAGTAAATTTTCACAAAGTTCTATGTGATGAGAAACTAGCAGAACTGTTCTTGTTCGGGTTGCTCTCTGCTCTGTTTCCACAGCCAAAGGAATGCCTGTTTCATCTTCTCACTGACTATATTCCCTCATCCAACCCTTTCCATTCTTTCCAGGTGGAGATTTTCTCTATGTGGATTATTCTCATGTGGGCATATCTGGACATCAAGTGTCCCCAATATTTTCATAAAATCTATTCATTCTTCTTTTTCTATCTTATTGAAAACACCACAGGAGATTGTAAAAATAAAATTTTTAGGCAGTTTTGGTCTTGTGAGAAAGCATCTCAGGTATATAGGTTGTAGTTCTAGCGCTTATAATAAAAACCATATTCCAATTTAACAAGAGATAATAAGTAGAGTTCCCATTATAGAACTCTCACTACTGAGTCTCCCACCTAGATTTGCCCATGCTGGGATCTCGGTAGAGACCATGGTGATCAAGCCATAAATTTTATTTTCAAATCTTACTGTATTAAATTTTGTTTATAGCCACACCGAATTTAATACAGTGAAAGTTTCTTTTCTACCTTCTTTAACACCTTCTTTAACATCCCTAAAAATGCTTCTGGGGACTGCTCAAATATCACCCACTAAATGTGGCATTATGCTACCAATCTCAGCACTCTTTATCTAGTCCTCCTCTGTTTTCCATCACACTCTATTCATACTTCCGGTGTAGAATTTGTAAACAATAGATCAGCTTACATGACTGCCTTTCACACAGTAATCCCTCAGTGAGTACACATTATGTGATTACAGGAATAGATGAATAAATGGTTAGCTGGTAACATGATTTGGCTCTGTGTCCCCTCTCAAATCTCATCTTGAATTGTACTCCCATAATTCCCACATGTTGTGGGAGGGACCTGATGAGAGATATTTGAACCATGGGAGTGGCTTCCCCCATACTGTTCTCGATAAGTCTCACAAGATCTGATGGTTTTATCAGACGGTTCCGCTTCTGCATCTTCCTCATTCTCTCTTTGCCTGCTGCCATCCATGTAAGAAGGAAATTGCTCCTCCTTACCTTCTGCCATGATTGTGAGGCTTCCCTGGACACGTGGAACTGAGAGTCTAATTTAACCTCTTTCTTTTGTAAATGGGTCAGTCTTGAGTATGTCTTTATCAATAGTGTCAAAACAGACTAATACAGTAAATTGTTATCAGTAGAGTGGGGTGTTGCTGAAAATATACCTGAAAATGTGGAAGCAACTTTGGAAATAGGTAAGAAGCAGAGGTTGGAACAGTTTGGAGGGCTCAGAAGACTGGAAAATAGGGGAAAGTTTGGAACTTCCTAGAGACTTGTTGAATGGCTTTCCCCAAAATGCTGATAGTGATATGGACAATAAGGTCCAGGCAGGGATGATCTCCAATGGAGATAAGAAACTTGTTGGGAACTGGAGCAAAGATGACTCTTGTTATGTTTCAGCAAGAGACTGGTGGCATTTTGCCCCTGCCCTAAAGATATGTGGAACTTTGACCTTCAGAGAGATAATTTAGGGCATCTGGCAGAAGAAATTTCTAAGCAACAAACCATTCAAGAGATGACTTGGGTGCTGTTAAAAGTATTCAGTTTTAAAAGGAAAAAAAGCATAAACGTTTGAAAATTTTGCAGCCTAACAACGTGGTAGAAAAGAAAATCCCATTTTCTGAGGAGAAATTCAAGCTGGCTGCAGAAATTTGCATAAATAACAAGGACTCAAAAGTTAATCCCTAAGACAATTAGAAAAATGTCTCCTGGGCATGTCAGAGGTTTTCATGGCAGCCCCTCCCAACACAGGCCCAAAGACCTGGGGAACAAAAGTGATTTTGTGGGCTGGGCTCAGGGTCCCCAAGATGTGTGGAACCTAGAGACTTGGTGCCCTGTGCCCCAGCCACTCCAGCCATGGCTGAAAGGGGCCAACATAGAACCTGGGTCTTGGCTTCATATGGTGCAAGACCCAAGTCTTGGCAGTTTCCACATGGTGTTGAACCTGTGGGTACACAGAAATCAAGAACTGAGGTTTGGGAACCTCCATCTAGATTTCAGAAGACATATGGAAATGTCTGGATGCCAGGTCATTGGCTCAATGTCAGCCTGTCAAACAGTCGGGATGGAGGCTTTACCATGCAAAGCCACAGAACCAGAGCCACCCAAGACCATGGGAACCCACCTCTTGCATCATTGTGGCCTGGATGTGAGACATGGTGTCTAAGGAGGTCATTTTGGAGCTTTAAGATTTGACCGCCCCATTGGATTTTGGACTTGCATGGGCCTTGTAGCCCTTTTGTTTTGGCCAATGTCTCCCATTTGGAATGGTTGTATTTACCCAATGCCTGTACCCCCATTGTATCTAGGAAATAACTAACTTGCTTTTGTCTTTACAGGCTCATAGGTGAAAGGTACTTGTCTTGTCTTAGATGAGACTTTGGATTGTGGAATTTTTAGTTAATGCTGAAATTCGTTAAGACTTTGGGGGACTGTGGGAAAGGCATGATTGGTTTTAAAATGTGAGGACATGAGATTTGGCAGGGTCCAGAACTGGAATGAAATGGTTTGGCTTTGTGCCTCCACTCAAATCTCATCTTGAGTTGTACTCCTATAATTCCCATGTGTTGTGGGAGGCACCTGGTAGGAGATAATTGAATCATGGAGGCAGTTTCCTCCATACTGTTCTCATGGTAGTGAGTAAGTCTCACGAGATCTGATGTTTTTTCCAGGAGTTTCCGCTTTTGCATCTTCCTCATTCTCTCTTTGCCTGCTGCCATCCATGTAAGACAGGACTTGCTTCTCCTTACCTTCTGCCATAATTGTGAAGCTTTTCCAGCCATGTGGAACTCAAAGTCCAATTAAACCTCTTTCTTCTGTAAATTACCTAGTCTTGGGTATGACTTTATCAGCAGCGTGAAAATGAACTAATACAACTTGGCAAGGATCTTATTTTTCCACTGGGTGTAACCTCATTATGGTTTAGAATCAGTCCTTCACTGAGCGAGTGAAGGTAACTCTAGCCAGTAGGCATTTTCTGGATCAAAGCAGGCTTGCTCAGTACTGGGCTTTTGACCACAAAGTCCAATTTCATTCATCATCTCCTTCTATTATGTTTTTAATATCTCTTGGCCACATGATAAATGCAGCAATTATATGCAAAAGATTGAGAAAAAAGATCAAAGTGTATGTCTCTAGCAAAGACTATTCATTTATTGAGAACACAGTGCTCATAAATGTGATTACCTGTGTATGCTTTTAACAAAAATTCCATAAAACATTCTCATTTATCTTTCTAAAGTCTGACATTGGCTTTGTAATTTCTTAGAACTTAGTTTTTCAAGAATAGAATGTATACACTCTGGACACCCATGACAGTATTATCTGTGCACTGATAAGAGACACATTTCCTGGGAACCAAAACTTTTCAGACTACATTTCTGAGGATTGTTTTCAGGTTTTTCATTCAAGAGCAATAGAAAAAAATTCTGAAATTTGATAGTGCCTGAATAGTCACATGTTTTCTCTCCTTAGATGAGTGGATTAACTCTCAAAAAATTTTATTAGATTTTTATTTATATTTTAATTATTTTTCATATTGCTAAAGGAATATATAATGGAAAAACTATTTCCCCCGACCCACTCAAGCAGTTCTTTGGGTTAAGAGGCAGACAAATTTCTATTAAAGAGTTCCATCTAGTGGTACAATTAGAAATAGCTAGAAGACATTTCTATAAGAAAACTGCTACAAATTCTTTTTCTGTGTTAAATATGAAAAGTAATGGTAATAAGTACAATTATTTTTTCATCAACCTAATATTTAAACATGTGTGTGTGTGTGTGTGTGTGTGTGGCTTTGTGTGTGTGTGTGTCTGTGTATTCATGAAAGTATTTAGTTAGGAAATAAAATTCAACATCCCATATGATAATAATAGTTTTGCTATATTTTGTAAAATTGGTTGTACCAAATACTTAGACATTATCTACTAAATTTGAGACATTTTATTCACGAACTTAGCTGACATTTAACTTATTCATGACCAGCCACTTGTATATAGCATACATGTCAGTACCAAAAAATAAGGAAGCAAAATTGATAAACTTTTCACATTTTCAAGCTGGGTAGGTTAAAAAAATACTTGACATCACATGTCCTTTTTAAGTTGTGTCATTTGAGAAAATACATGACAATGGCTTTTCATCTAGATTAGGTCTAGAAAAATATGCTAAACGTTGAAGCCATTGTTTTTCCCTTGCCTTTCTATTCCTGCGAACCAGAATTCAAGTTCATAACACAGAGCTTCAGATAGGCACATTAATGAGACCATGAAATATAAGAAAAATAAACACCTGCCACTTGTCAATGTTTGCCACTACAAACCTAAAGTAATATCAGACATTGGCATATAAACACAGATAAGATTTTTTAGATTATTTTTGCTCATGTGGGTGTGTAATAAGATGTTGTAAGATATATTACAACAAATATACCACCTCGTGTAAGGTCTGTTGCTAAGTAACTGACTACCCCAAACTTAGTAGCTTAAAATAACAGTCACATAATTATAGCTTATGATTTTGTGAGTGAGAATTTGGACACGTGGCAGTGATTGTAAAAACTCACTGAGATTCAGCTGATGCAGAGGATACATTTGTGAAGATGGTTAGAAGGTGAGCTCAGATAGGAGTGTTGACTGGAATATCCACACGTGGCTTCATCCACATGGGTGTCTCAGTATACCTGGACTTTTTACTCAGTGGATTAGAGATGTAACAGCAAATATTCCAATGAACCAGGAGGAAACTACATTAATTGAAATGACCCAACTTTGGAATTCATACAGCATCATTACAGTCATATTATCAGTTGCAATCCACCTAGAGTTACTCAAGTGAAGTCCTATCTACTTATAAATAACATGTAAGAAAATTTGCAACCTTATTTTTAAGCCACCAGGCATCTAATGGGAATAGTTACTAAGAATATCCCATCTGCAGAAGAGACAAAGAAGTTCTGGTAACTCTTTTCAGTTATCTGAAGAGTTATCAATGAAATTAAAATGTATGTAGTCCATATCCAATAGTCATCTCTTACCTGCAGTTTCTCTTTCTGAAGTTTCAGTTACCCATGGTCAACCATGTTCTAAAAATATTAAATGGAAAATTACAGAAATAAACAATTCATTAGCTTTAAATTATGTGCCACTTGCCATTCTGAGTATAGTAATTGAATCTCTCATAGTCCCCTTTCATCCTTCCAGGTGTGTGAATCGTCTCTTTGTACAGCATATTGCTAGTCACTTAGTAACCGACTAGGTTATCAGATCCAAAATACCCAGCCTAAATAGGATTCAGTGCTATTTGTGGTTTCAGGCAACCACTGAGTGTCTTGGAATGTATTCCTCATAGATAATGAGGAACCACTATGTTCAATAATATCGATATAAGGACTAATAAGTAAAATCATAGAGAAAAGTGTTTCGATTTAACATAAGAAAGAATAATTTTCTGATAGTTAAATCTCCATTAAAGTAATACGCTGCCTTGTGAGGTGGTGAACAATCAGTGTATAAGCAGAAGTCTTAACTGTTATAGATGTGACACCTACATTGAATGAAAGTTTAGGCTAAGTGGACCTTAAGGTTCCAATACTGCAGCTGTATTTAAAGAGATTAACCTATTTCTTCATGGCTATTTGGGTTTGGAGGACAGATGAGATATTTGGAGTAAAAGTTATGGAATTTATAACATGACAAAACACTCAGCTGCTTTCCATATTGTCTTCATGTTGTAACACAATAGATAGTCCACTTTTAGAATGCATTAGTAATCTGATTCAGTTTAGAAAATGTGGAAATGCCTAAAGCTGTGTGTTTTAAATCCTCATTGCGGGGAATTTTAAAAGAGTGATCCTCTAGTTCCACCCCCAGAGATTTTGATTTACTTAATCTGGAGGAGATCTGAGCATGGGTACTTTTTAAAGCACCCCAGGTGATTTTAATGTACACTTGGGCTTGAGAACTCATGGCTACAGCATGATGATACTCAGGCTCTCTGAACTCAGAAACCTGTGCAGCAAGTCTCCTAGAGAGTCAGGGAAAGTAAGTAGCTGTAACCTAAAACAACACTGTGTTCCAAGAAACAGAAGAAAATTATAATAGTTTCCTTACTGCTATGCCAATATTTAGATCTACCTGAAACTTCCAAAAGAGCCACAATACCTTTTCCCTTGCCTTTTCAGAGCAATTAAGGAAAGAGTGTACATTTTTAGCTCACACATGTGCAACATATGTTCCACATGGAGCGGAAGTCCTTGCTTAATATAGGTTTCAAGTGACACATTTGTCTTTCTTATTAAATCCAGAGACACTGTGACCATATTGAGGACAGGGACAATATCAAATATTTTGGAGACTCCAGGGCCTAATACCACTGCCCTACATTGTAAGACTTCAAAAATTAATTGTTTATCAAGGTGAATATATACAATAGCTTAATAATATATTTTAGGAACATGTAATAAGAGGTCACAGTGTAGAGGCTCCTTGGAACAAAACAGATAATTATTAACAGCAACGTTTCCAGAAACATGTATATTCTTAGGCCATTTACATTTGAACTTCAGCAACTATTTAATATATATAATCTCCATGTGATCTTTTAGGTTTTCACTGAAATTTAAAAATAAAACAAGTAATCTAAAAATGTTCAGTAAGCCCAAAGCTATGATTTTTAGAAGATTTTCAATTTGGTTCTTTACGTATTATGCAATATGAAATCATTTCAGATTCAACTGAAGGGTAAAATTAAATTTACCATTTAAAACTAGTCAGCTGGAAAATTTCAGATCTCTCAGGAACCACGTCACATCTCAATTTCTAGATTGACTTGAGTGAGAATTCAGAGCTTACTGTGAATGCTGATGTGAAAACTAGCATCATTTTTCATTTTTTGTTTCGAGGTCTTACATTGCTAGCTATGCCACTGAAGTGAATCATTAGTTCCAAGAATCAGACCAAAGTTCTACCAAAATATCTTAGGGTTTCATCATGGTAAGTCATCACAGTATGATATGCTAACACTTAAAAACGGGGATTTCCAAAAAAGATGTTTGACAGTCCTTGAAATTTCCTTATGACTCTAAGTAGGAATTATTCTGCACAGTGGTCCATAAGAAATTGGTAGACCGCTGTGCCAAATTCATCTTGCAGATCACTGCACATAGCAAATTACTTGACAATTTTACTTTCTAGCTCTGAAAACAAACAAAAAACTTTATATAAAATGCCTGAAATTATTTTTTATTTTTGTAAGTAGCTTATTTTTCCTTTTAAATGTGTTTTATTGACTACAAGGATTTTATGCTTAGCTCTCACAAGAATGATATTATAATCCAAAATCAAAACTGGAAAAGCAGGAGAAAATATGTGTATGTGGATAAACTACAACAACTATCAATAATTTTTTGTTTCTAAATAAAATGTACTTAGCATTGAATGTTACCTACTTAAGGATGAATATTGTAACATTAGTCATCACTGGATTCCCAGGATTTAGCACAGGGCATAACAAAAAGTAGAAATGTAAGACATTTAAAAAACTAAAATGAATTCATGAATTGATGACAGTTCCCTTTCTAGTAAATTACAGGATTTTTTGGTAGGATTAATTATTATTGTTATAGCAAAATTAATTCTCGATATACATAATGGTTTTCTGAATAAAAAATAATTATTTTAAAATTAAAGAATTAGTTAACATTTAATTATTGATATATTTGAATGTCAATATGCTTATTTTTATATCATGATTTTTTTCTATTTCTGTAAAATGTCCCCTTTTATTATAAATGGGAGACTATCCAAGGGAAGAAGCTGGAAGAGGAAAGAAAAGGAAAGCAGCAAGAGTCTCTCAGAGATTGACTCCAAGGAACTTGGTGCCTCATGGGAAGGAGAGGTGGAAAGGCTTCTCCACTCCCCTTCACCCCTCTGACAATTTGCTGACCGCCAAACTGTTGCAGAGTGCCTCTGCCTGCCCCCCAACCCAGGGCAATACAATTGGTGGTTTAGAGCCAGGTGGCCATGCAGATAGCCTGCACTCCCATTAGACATGACCTGAGATGGTGGGCTCCATACTGGTTGTGCACCTGTGGTGAGACGTTGCCCTACCTGGGGATTCCCTCCTTGCACTACCACCAGAAACTTCCCCAAACTCAGTCTGGTTTTGGCAAGCACAGCGAGTGTACACTGGCAAAAAGTGCTTTTCATGCTTTTTGTGATTGACGGTTCCACCCTTGCTGAAAGCAAGCCTGTGCTGCTCAGGCTTTCGTGCAGAGAAGGGCCCAACGGCCCTCCCTATAAAGAGTGACAGTGCCCCAGCAACAGAGGACAGACAAGTCTTGAACCTGCCTGCTCTGGTCTCCAGGAACAGGCTCTGCCCCAAGCCCATTTTAGTGGTAGTCACCAGGGGGTATACCATGGCCCACAGCCACACTATGGCCAGAGATCAAAAGACAAAGTCCTGACGAACTTAGAGTCCTGTGCCTTGCAACAGGGGACTGGCAGGGGAACAGAACACATTCCTGCCAGTTCAGGAAGAAGAGTTGGTACACCCTCCACCCCTTCCCTGGAGACCTCATTGCACGCCAACACAATCTGTGCCTGCCACCTCCCTGTCAGGGTGGGGCTTCTGCTTGACAGCACCATACCTGAGAGAGAGCCCGCTCTTACTCTTAAGCATCATCTGTGAAACTGCAGCCTGAACTTCACCACCACATAAAAAACCCGCTCCCAGAAGGTCTTAACGCTAGTCCTCGAGATAAGCTTCTGAGACCTTTGCACCCTCAGCCCTGCAGGAGATAGATAATGTGTCAGCGCTTACCTCCATCACATCACTACAACCAGCAGAATATGAGAAAGCCACTGCACAGAAGTTATCCACTACCAAGGAACCTATCCAGAACTGTGGCTTCCTGAAAGCACCCAGAAACGAAGCCAAAGGATCATACACAGAAAAAAATCACAGTCACGCCCTGAAGGGAAAAAAACAAATTGAAAAAAGTAAAAGTCTCATCCAAACAATAGCAATTTCAAAAATAAGAAATGACAGCTCCCTCAGATGAGAATCAGTGCAAGAACCCTGACAGTACAAAAAGCCAGAATGCTGTGCCTCCTCCACAAAAATCACACTCACTCTCTACCAATGGATCCCAACCAGACTGAAGTGGTTGAAAGGACGAAGAATTAAAATACTGATTTTAAGGCAATTCAATGAGATGCAAGGAAAAGTTGAAATCAAATACAAAGAAATCAGAAAAAAAATAGGATATAAAAGATGAGATTGCAATACTAAGAATAAAAAAGGATCTGCTAAAATTGAAAAATTCACTAAAGGAGTTTCAAAATTTCTTCAGCTAGAAGCTTTAACAGTGGACTACACCAAACAGAAGAAAGAATTTTGGAACTTGAAGATCAGTTTTTTAAATTAATCCAGCCAGATAAAAATGAAGAGAAAAGAACTTAAAGAAAATGAACAAAGCCTTCATGAAATATGAGATTATATAAAGTGACCAAACCTACAGCTTATTTGCATTCCTGAGAAAAAAGAAAAAGCAAACAAGTTAGAAAACATATCTGTGGGAATAATTCAGGAAAATTTTCATAATCTTGTAAGAGAGGTTGTCCCCCAGCTTTAAGAAATTTAGAAAGTACCTACAAAATACTACAAAAGATGACCGCCCCCAAGGCACAGATTCATCAAATTATCCAAGGTCAACATGAAAGAAAAAAAATGTAAAAGCAGCTGCACAGACCATTGAGGTAGAAAACTAACACAGAAACTCAGTACTTAAATTGGACTCAACTAAGTGGACCCCAAAAGACATCTAGAGAAGACTCCAATCAACCACAGAATACATTCTTCTCATCTGAACACAGATATTCTCTAAAGTTGACCACATGGTCATAAAACAAGCCTCAATAAATTTAAAACAAATTGAAATCATATCAAGCATCTTCTCAGCCCACAATGAAATGAAACTAGAAATCAAAACAACAGAAGAACATGGAAACTAAACAAATTGCTCCTGAATGACTTTTGGGTAATCAATAAAATAAAGGCAGAACATTTTGAAAACTTGAAACAAATAAAAATAAAGACACAACTTGCCAAAACCTCTGGGATACAGCAAAAGCAGTGTTAAAAGGAAAGTTTATAGTGCTAAATGCCTATATCGAAACAATAGGAAGATCTCAAATTAACAACAGCATTCTCCCTAAGAAGTGGAACAATAGCAAAGATCTGGAACCAACCCAAATGCGCATTGATGATAGACTGGACAGGGAAAATGTGGCACATGTATACCATGGAATATTATGCAGCCATCAAAAACGATGAGTTTGTGTCCTTTGTAGGGACATGGATGAACCTGGAAACCATCATTCTCAGCAAACTGACAGAAGAGCAGAAGATCAAACACTGCATGTTCTCACTCATAGGTGGGTGTTGAACAATGAGAACACATGGACACAGGGAGGGGAGCACTACACACTGGGGTCAGTTGGGGGGAAATAGGGGAGGGAGGGGGGGGGGGGGGGAGCTGGGGAGAGATAGCAAGGGGAGAGATGCCAGATGTAGGTGATGGGGAGGAAGGCAGCAAATCACACTGCCACGTGTGTACCTATGCAACAATCTTGCATGTTCTTCACATGTACCCCAAAACCTAAAATGCAATAAAATAAATGGAAAAAAAATTTAAAAAGAAATAAATAGAATATAGAAGTGGAACAAGACAAGGACATCCACTCTCATCATGCTTACTCAACATACTATTGGAATTCTTATGCAGAGCAACTAGGCAAAAGAAAGAAACAACAGAAAACTAAATAGGAAAAGAGGAAATCAAATTATCTCTGTTGGCTGATGACATGATCCTAAAAACTCAAAGATAACTGGAAAACCCTAAAGAGTCCTCTAAATGCGTCCTAGAGCTGAAAACCAATTACAGTGTTTCAAGATACAAATCAATGTACAAAAATCAATAGCCTTTCTATACAAAAGTAACCTTCAAACAGAGAATCAAATCAAGAATTCAATCCCATTTACAGTAGTCACACACACAAAAATAAAATATGTAAGAATATATTTAACCAAGAAGGTACAAGATCTCTACAAGGAGAAATACAAAACACTGATTAAAGAGATTAGAAATAAAACAAACAAATGGAAAAATAGATGCTCATAGATTGGAAGAATAAATATTAAAATGATATTGCCCAAAGTAATCTCAGATCTAATGTCATTTCTATCAAATTCACAATGTCATTTTTCACAGAATTAGAAAAAAAAAAAAACAATTCTAAAATTCACATGGAACCAAAAACGAGCCCAAATAGATTTAAAAACAAACAAACACACAAAAACATCATAAACCAAAAGAACAAAACCAGTGGTGGTGGTGTCACGTTACCTTACTATACTGTTAGGTATACCTGCTGACTATTTGTTACCTATAACTATGCTACAAGGCTACAGCAACCCAAACAGCTGGGTACTGGTACAAAAATAGACACAGATCAATGGTACAGAATGGAGAACCCAGAAATAAAGCTACACATCTACAATAAACTGATTTTCAATAAAACTACAAAAATAAGCAATGGAGAAAAGATACACTATTCAGTAAATGATGCTGTGAAAGCTGGCTAGCCATTCGCAGGAAACTGGATCCCTTCTTCTCACCATATATAAAAATTAATAAGCAAACTCAAAATAGATTAAAGACTTAAATGTAAAACCTCAAACAATAAAAATGCCAGAAGAAAACCTAGGAAAAACTTTTAGACATTGGCCTAGGCAAAGAATTTATGACTAACACCTCAAAAGCCATTACAACAAACATACTAAAAAACTGACAAATGGGACCAAAGAGCTTCTGCACAGCAAAAGAAACTATTAACAGATTAAACAGACAACCTACAGAATGAGAGAAAACATTTGCAAACTATGTATCTGAAAAAGGACCAATATCCAGAATCTATATGTAACTTAAAGCAGAAAAAAAAATAATAACCCCATTAAAGCGTGGGCAAAAAACACGAATAGACACTTCTCAAAAGAAGACATACAAGCAGCCAACAAACAGATGAAAAGATGCTCATCATCACTAATCATCAAAGAAATGAAAATTAAAACCACAAAGAGATACCATCTCCCAACATTCACAATGGCTACTATTAGAAAATCAAAAAACAGATATTGCTGAAGATGGAGAAAAAAGGAACATATGGTAGAAATATAAGTTAGTTCAACCTTTATGACAAATAGTATGCTATTTCTCAAAGAACAACAACAACAACAAAAATCTACTATGTGACCCAGCAATTCTACTACTAGGTATCTACCTGGAGAAAAATGAATTATTTCACCAAAAAGACACCTGCACGCACATGATATTGCAGTGCTATTGCAATAGCAACGTCATGGAATAAACCTAAGTGTCCATCAAAAGTGGATTGGATAAAGAAAACATGGTACATATACACTCTGGAATACAATATAACTATAAAAAGGAACAAAATCACTTTATTTGCAGCAACATGGATGCAGGGGAGGCCATTATCCTGTTAATTTTTCCAGAAACAAAAATCAAATACCGCATGTCCTCACTTGTAAGGGAACTAAACAATTGGTACACATGGATACAAAGATGGAAACAGTCACCATGTTTTGTGACACCAAAGGTGGGGAAGGGGCAGGAGGGCAAGATTTGAAAGACCACCAGTTGGATATGATGTTTACTATTTGTATGATGGGGTTAATAGAAGTCCATACCCCAGCATTATGTAACATATCCATTTAACAGATACGAACATGAATCCCTGAATCTAAAGTAATACAAAAATAAAATACAATGTATTTGTTAACAATGGAACGATCTTATTCCAAGCCCCTTATCATATCTTCTTCTGAAAATACGTCTGTTTTTTTAAAGTCATAAGATGGAATAGCAAATATGAAATAGAACCAGAATTATGATTAAAACTTAGTTTGTGTAGTAGAGAGGGTCAAGGAAGTGGTCAGTGAAAACGTGCAGAACAGCGCCTGTGCTGTTTAAGAGTTGGGAGAGGCTACTGGTGAAAAGCTGTAGTAAGACTCAAGCTCTATCTTTGGGAAAAAGTTACCTTTGCTCTTTCTTGGCTCCTTAATCTACCACAACAAATAGTTGGAGGACCCAATAAAGGCATTCACCTGCTTACTGCTGTTTACCTGCGTTATAAGGTAACCCCCAATGTATCACAATATAATTCAGTCAGATTCAACAAAAAAGTGCCTATCTTAATTTCTGAAACAGCGTAAAACTTTGCAGTACTTCTAACCAGCCAAGTAAATCATGAAACATAAATCATGGCTCTTTCAGCTTTTGCTTCACTGTAAAAAATCCTGCACTGATGGAAACTGGAAGCAAAGCTAACCTAAGAGTGCCATCTAGTGGAATGATCTAGCATGACTGTAACAGGTCGTTCACGTTCCCTAGATTTTTCTTAAAATAAAATGATGAAAATAAACTAGAGGGAGTCAGCCATCGAGAAATGGGATGCTCTAGCTAATACCTGAGCATTTTTTTTAAAAAGTTTAAGCCTAGAGGTAAAGGTGGGAGGGAATGCTAATCACTGTCTCCTCTCTCACCCCGTAGAAAAACTCACTACCCAGCCCAGAGGCAGAGAAGGGAGCGGGGTAGGCCCATTGTGTGTCTCAGAAAAGTTGTACAGTCTGTGAGAAGGATCATCCCACTGTCCTCATACTCCAGAGTAGGAGGTTCCTCTCATGGTGAGGACTCCTGTGAAAGAGAAGATGTGGCAAAGAAAGAATCAGGAGTTGAGGGGGGTTGGGGGAAGCTCAGCTTTCCGTCAAAAAATTTGATAGTGGTATAGATATGACTGCAATATGGTAATTTTGAAATTGCAGCTATGGAATGTACAAGAGAAAGGAGGTCCTGATTGAAGCTTAAGCATCTAATGATTGCACTGGGGCAAGGGCTGAAGGGAAGAGTATGAAACAATAATGTTTAAAATCCCATTTATACACCAAGTACTCCTGCATGGGGCAGGATTTTGGCAAACCTCAGGTATATATACCTCCAAGTATGTATGTAACTACAGCTTGAGGCCTTATTTATATCAGTGCCTGTATTTCTTAAATAAGTTCAAAGCATCAAAAATAAGTGTGCAGCATTTGTCAAACTCTTTAGTTACTTAAACTTGATCCAGCTAACTAAAAAGTGAAGTTCTCTCTGGCTACTTGATGAATGGACTTCATAAAGAAATACAGCCCAAACTTTATTGCACACAAATCTCCCCATAAAATACTTATTAGAAATGTGGTTTTCCAGGTTCCATCTGTGAGATTTGAGGGGTGATCTAAGGTAGAACTGGGGGATTTACATTTTTAAGAGTACTCTTATTCTGCTTCAGGTTGTATGTAACCACAATTGCAGAAATGCATCCTGCTAAGCCAAAGGTGAATTATTACTGACAGTTGGTACTTCACAGAAAGTAAAAAGGATACTGAGGGGAAAGTGAAGAAGTATGGGATTTTGTGCTGCTGTTGTTACCTGGCTGTTCTAAAGAACCTTAAGATTATAAGAAGACCAGCTGATTTTGGCTTGCCTGGCTTCACTGAAATTCCTGTATCCTGGAAGATCCATGAGTCCCAAGCAAACTAGAACAGTTGGTCACCTACTAACAAAACTTCCTTAAAAAAGAGTTTGCACAGTTGTAGCTACAAGAAAGCTCAGCAAAGATCCAAAAGTCCTTCTGAAATTGATTGAGAATACCAGCAGCTGGGGAATCATTGTTAGGCATTACACAAGCATGAAAAAACCAACTGGAGAAGAAGCTACCTTTGCTAACAAGAGGGAAGAGGAAGAATTCAGAAGTGCTCATTGATTATAGTCATCACAAGATTGGATTAGATTAGATTGGAGTAGATGGTCTGTCCTGCTAGAAACAACTTATTTATTTTATTTTATTTTGCTTTAGCAATCTTTTACTTCTAAAATAAGTAAATTAATGGACAGAAAGATATGGAAACAAAATAAATTTGGCATAACTTATCAGCAATGTTCATTTTGAACATTCAAAATAATGGGAAACTGAATTTGTGTGGCATCATCTGAAGCCTCTATTTTCACCAAAGTCATTCATTTGCAACCAAGGTTCACACTGGTAATTTTTCACTTTAACTCTTTCAAAATAAAAGTAAATAAAAATATTCTGTTAGGAAACCTGGGGTTGGGGGTGGTGGCTCACGCCTGTAATCCCAGCACTTTGGGAGACTGAGGTGGGCCGATCACCTGAGGTCAAGAGTTTGAGACCAGCCTGGCCAACATGGAGTAACCCCATCTCTACTGAAAATACAAAATTAGCCAGACTTGGTGGCACATACCTGTAATCCTAGCTACTTGGGAGGCTGAGGCAGGAGAATCATTTTTCCCCATGAGGTGAAGGTTGTGGTGAGCTGAGATTGTGCCACTGCACTCCAGCCTGGGCAACAAGAGCAAAACTTTGTCTCAAAAACAACAACAACAAAAAAAAGGAAACCTGATAAGTTTTGAAACCCAAAAGCTCCAGCCAGTTCTATAGACCTTTAATTTTCAATCTAGCACTAAAATTGTCAGTAATGGATTTGATAGAATATAGGCTTACACAGAAACAAATGTGGTTGACTTTTTCCAGACACAGAAAATAAGGTTACCAATGTTATAAAATCTCTAAGTTATATCTACTTGGAGATAGTATGCTTGATATCAGTGGCCCCAATTTCATTAGGAGAAATCTGGTCATCTTTCTGGAATTGAAAACTGGAAATGGCCCAGCTGGATTTCCTTTCAGAAGACATAAGATTTCTTAAGATGAGCTATCCAAAAGTAAGATATTCCTTTCTTGCACCAGTAAAGATTGAATGAGCTTCAACAAGTGTGGCAGAAATGAGTACTTGAACACCCAAATGCATGAGCCTCTCTTCTTCCTGTATACAAGGCCAAGCCAAATCATGTTTTATTGCCTCCCTTATACTTATGTGTGACCACGTACTGATTTCTAGCCAAAAGAAAGGAAGCACAAATGATATGTGCTACTACCAAGATTGGACTTTGAAAACCTATTATACATTCTCCTCAACGTATGTTTCACTTCAAGTCTACCAAGATGCTGGCTTGCAGGGCATCAAAGTCTGCTGAAGATGAGAGAACCTTCATTCACCTGGGAGCCTGAATGACTATTAAGAAGGTAGTCTGTCCAATTTACCACCTGACTGGTCTATGTAGGGAAAAAATATATTGAGCAAGATCTTATGTGTTTTCAGCAGTATTGCTAAAGAAGTTAGCCTACTTTCACTAGGCTAACTTCTAGAAAGCTGAAGACAGGCTGCATTATGAAGGTAGTTTTCTAGGGCTTGCCGTAAAAGAAGATATCCAGGTAATGAGCATGCATGAGGGCAGGTGATGCCTTTTGCTATGTGCTCAGGCCACGTCAATGCACAAGACAGACATACTTTCTCTAAAGCAGTCTATTTCCCAGCAGTGAGTGTTCTTAAGTGTGAAAAGATACTGCCACAGACAAGCACGATTTCTTTTTATTTCTGCTAAAGGGAACAAACATTAAGGTCTCATTTAAAAAATATAAATAAATTAAATTAC
Source organism: Cebus imitator (assembly GCF_001604975.1). Taxonomy (NCBI): domain Eukaryota; kingdom Metazoa; phylum Chordata; class Mammalia; order Primates; family Cebidae; genus Cebus; species Cebus imitator. The sequence goes on along the minus strand of NW_016107677.1, from coordinate 1,027,303 downwards.
AGGTAAAAAGGAATGCATCATGCTGCTACTTAACATTTCTTTTATTTCCCTAAATGGAAATTATGGTTAAGCGTAAGTTTTAAGTTACAAGTCATTTGAGAGGCTTCTGAATGTTGTCTCCATATTTGAAGTACTATGTATGTCTCCCAATGACTCATAAAGTGGAGAGTGGTCAAATGTGCCAACAGCTTAGGAAAAGGAAACCCCTTAAGTGAAGGAAATGGTGCTAATAAGTGGAAAGGTTTCATTTTATTGAGTATACACATTTATGGTCATAGTATTAAGTTTCATTTTAAGCAGCATTGCCAAGATTAAAGTTATAATTAAATCCCCATTTTAAAAAGATGTCAGTTAGTTTATTCAGTGGTTTTATGATTTAATTAATGACTAAGACAACTTATTTTAAGCATTAATACTTTTAATAGGAAAATATAGTTTAGATTACTAACCTGATGTTCCAGAGGGACTGCTTCCTTGTGAAAGGGTAATTCACTCTAAGACTTTCTTATGTTCTAACCTGTTCTCTCTTCATGCGGTGTATTTTATGACTCAGTTATGTGGTTTCCACATATAACTATCTTAATAGCAGCTGCTTCCCAACCTCTCCCCACTCCAAACACACACACACACACACACACACACACACACACACACATACATACATTTTTTTGTCTTACAGATTTATTTCTGTACTTGTGAAGAAACTATTAGAATGGAGGGAAAACCACCCATGAATCTACAAAGCTATACCTCTTCCAATGAACATAGTGATTACCTTTTCATAATTTCTCCAGATGAAAAAGCTTAAACAAGACATATGCAGGGACCAGAGGAAAAAAGAGGCATGTCCTAAAACACATGTAAAAAACTCTGTTACACTGAGCTCTGACCTTTTTTTGCCTCTTATGGAGATTTGTTTTGGTGGAAGAGAGGTGAGAGTACTTGTCACATGTTGATATCAGTCTTTTTCTACCACCAAGGAAAGCAAAAGAAAGAAAGTTGATGAGCCTGATTAATAAAACCACATTGAGATATCATCTCATGCAAGTTAGAATGGTGATCATTTAAAAACCTGGAGACAACAGATGCTGGAGAGGGTGTGGAGAAAAAGGAACACTTTTTTACACTGTTAGTGGGAGTGTAAATCAATTCAACCATTGTGGAAGACAGTGTGGCAATTCCTCAAGGACCTATAAATTGAAATTCTATTTGAGCCAGCAATCCCATTACTGGGTATATATCCAAAGGATTATAAATCATTCTATTATAAAGACACATGCACACGTATGTTCATTGCGGCACTGTTTACAATAGCAAAGACCTGGAACCAACCCAAATGCCCATCAATGATAGACCGTACAAGGAAAATGTGGCACATATACACCATGGAATACTATGCAGCCATAAAAAATGATGAGTTTGTGTCCTTCTACTCAGATGACTTATCATGGGTAAGTGCTGCCCACTTTTCCATGATAAGTCATCTGAGTAGAACACATAATCCATGTCAGTGGCAGTCATCACACATGGATGAATCTGGAAACCATCATTCTCAGCAAACTGACACAAGAACAGAAAATTAAACACTGCATGATCTCACTCATAGGCAGGTGTTGAACAATGAGAACACATGGACGCAGGGAAGGAAGCATCACACACTGGGGTCTGTTTAGCAGGGGTGAGGGGAGGGACAGCAGGGGTGGGGAGTTGGGGAGGGACAACATGGGGAGAAATGCCAGATATAGGTGATGAGGGATGGAGGCAGCAAGCCACATTGCCATGTATGTACCTATACAACAATCCTGCATGTTCTGCACATGTACCCCAGAACCTAAAGTAAAATAAAAAATATTAACAACAACATGAAATAATAATAATAATAATAATAATTTAGGGTTGCAGAAGTAGAGGGGAGTCAGAGAGTCATCCAATACTTTTTATAATCTAATATTGGACAAAACTAAATACATGTAGAGGATCACAAGATTCCATAATGGAGTCTATATTGGGCATATTGGGCATACAAAGACTTGATGATAAAAGCTCTTAAAAACAGACATGTGGTAAGTCTATGATTGGTAGTAATATTGTGTGTGTTTGTGTGTGTGTGTGTGTGTGTGTGTGTAGAGAGAGAGGGAAAGAGAAAGAGAGAGAGAAGGAAAGATAGAGAGAGGGGAGACGAGCACACGCACATGTAACAGCTCTGCGGCTTGGATGAGCTAGGCACTTGGAGGATATACAAAGTATGAACCTAAATTTTAAGAACACTATACCAAATTGGTAAACAAGACTCACACAAAGTAATACAAGAAAATAATATGGTGATTTAATACCAACATAAAACAACATGTTATTGGGAAAAAAAAGAGCACAGTCCTGTAATACAAAATTTGAAGGTGTTAGCTCTGAAATAGCTAGTTCTCTGACACTGATGAATTTCCTTAAAATATCTAAGGTATGGAACTACATGATCTCTGAAATTCTGCATTTCCTTAAATTATCTAAGGTATTGAACTACATGATCTCTGAAATTCTGCATTTCCTTAAATTATCTAAGGTATTGAACTACATGATCTCTGAAATTCCTTACACCTGTAAAGCCTAAGACTTTAATTTTAAAGATAATCAGACTAGGAAGTGAACAAATGTGTTCTCAGAGGGTATTTAGCGGAAATAGGACCTGAAACAAGCCCCAAAGCAAAAGTAGGTTTCACAAAGTGTTCAGGAAGGACAAGGTAGGCATCCAAACACAAAATGCAAAAACGCCCATGGAATATATATCCGATGTGATGAATGGTGTGGCATGCCCACTTTTCCATGGTAAGTCATCTGAGTAGAACACATAATCCATGTCAGTGGCAGTAGTCACATATTATGAGATCCTGGCATGTTTTGAAAACTAGGGTGAAAATCCAAACATTACATTCAAAACGCAATAGGAGGGATACAATTGGAAAACGACAGAGAAAGAACCAAGTGTAGAGGAAGAAACTGAGCTAATGAAATGAAACAGAATTAATAGATAACCAAAATGATACCACAATGGGCTGGGGTTATTGTTGAAAAGAGTAGCCAATCATATAGTAAGTTTTGAATAAAAATATAATTGTGTCAAATGAGATAGACCCATACTGCTTCTAAGCTATTCCCAAGCCAAAAGAAAGTGCAAATTTAAAGCCTTGTTGTGCTTGCTTACTTCATGGGCAAAGAGAAGACTCTTGTAATCAGTAGCACCTTTGCTTCTCCCATCCCATATCCATACAAAAGCAGCCATTGGCACAACCACTGTTATTGCCAATAGAAGGGAGAAACAACAAAATTAAAATAAAATAATTACTTATAGTTTCTAAATGTCTGCAATGTATGTATTCAAAATTGAATATATTTTTATAGTAACAATTTTAAAAAGTGAGTGTTTAATATAGGCACTGATTAAAATAATGAGGCAATGAGGCATTGCTATGTGCAATGAGGCAATGTTAGCTGTATCATTATGGGTTAGATGTTTTGTGCTACAGGCAATAATTTAATTGTTTAAATCTTTAAATTTCCCATAGCTTCAAACATGAAAGGAGCACTCTGTGTGTATCAGGGGAAGAAAGAAAGAGAAGTTCTTACACTGCAGGAATTAATAAGATCGGGTCTACTCAGAGATAGCTAACTGAAGGACATCATGATTACTTACAGTCTGTGGAAACAAAAATAAAACCCACCAAGCTACAGAAGAAACAAAATTAATCTGAGGCAGAGAAACTAAAAGAATGTAACACTTCCTGTATGTGAAAAACTGCTAAGCCAAAATTGGTTAGCAGCCGTTATTTTCCGTAGTCAGGAAACAAGAATTAGCTTAAATTGTAGCTTGCTATTAAGTTAAATATAAGGAAGTGTTCATTTACTATGTGAATTGTTTCCAAATACAGGAAAGAAGCACAAAACATGGGAAAATTATGGAATGAGTTTTCATAGCCATACTGAGAGATGGGAAAGTAAGACGCAAGTCGTCTCTCTGAGATGTGACTCTATCAAATGTAAAACACTGGAAGAAAAGCACTTAGAGATTTGGATGAGAAGTATTAAATCAGAAGCCTGTATAAGGAGGAGTGACAAACTACAAAGAATTAAAAATGAACAAATACATTATTATATTCAAAATACTTCCCCCTAAGAAATTAAGATAAATGGTTTATGTTTACTTCATAAATTCATTATAAAAATTTCAAACAATGCAGCAAAGAATAGCAGTTTTTCAATTAAACTCAATGAAACTTTAGTTAAGCCACAGACAAATGACACAAACTACCACAATCCAGAAACAACTATTTTTGTCATTAGGTAAATATCATTACAAATATATATTTTATTGACATACTACATACAATTTTTTACCCTTGTTGAGGTATAATCAACATACAACAAACTGCACATATTTAAAATGTACAATGTGGTGAATTTGAGACATGTATAAACGCATGAAACCATCACTACAGTTAATGTGATATATGAGAAATTAGGGGGATAATAGATATCATTATGTTGATTATATTTTAACAGACATTAAATATATTTTTAATAAACATTAACTTATTAATCATCTAAAAGTCCTACCAATGTGATGTTATTTTAATCCCCATTTAAGAAAACTAAGGCATAGGTGGGTTAAGTAAACTCTTCAATGTCACACAACTAGTAAGTATCAATCTGCACTTGAAATTAGGCATTCTGGAATATGAATAAGCAAATACAATGTCTATAGGTATATAATTACAGAAGTGGTAGACACATTAAAAATAAATTATTATAAACAATATCAAAATAAAAGGAAATTGTGTTTCTAATTTGGTTTACTTAGCAATCCTTAAGGGCTTAGGGGCTAAGACACTATTTAACTCTAATGGAAAGGCCATGTAAGATATTGCCTGGGCATATTGCCACCTTCTGGGAAGCTCTCTGTGAAGGTGAGTTTAACTGTGAGATGGGGACAGGAGTAAGAGTAGCTTAACTGTGAGATGGGGACAGTACATCTCAGGTGAGTAACTGTGAGGCTGGGATTTAACTCATAGGGAGAAATTTAAGTGTAAGTCAATGATTGAAATCACTTAAAATTTTGTTCACCACCTCACTCCACCCAAGGAACATTTAGCAATATCTGGAGATATTTTTGGTTGTGAAAATTTAGGGATGCCAGAAGTAGGGATGTTACTAAACATCCTACAATGCACAAAACAGCTCCCTACAAGAAAGAATGCCCCAAATGCCCAGCACCGTTGAGAAGGTCCTGAATGGAGAGGAGCCATGAGTCAGCCAAAGCCATGGACACAACAAAAGAGAGTAGGGATACTTAGACTGGAGAGCACTAACAGTAAAAGCCAAAACAGGCAGTAGCTTAGCTGACTGTCCACAGTGGCAGAGGTTTGTAGGCAAAAATGGAAGCCTACTTTTGAGAAGAAAACAGGGGTTTTCCAAAGAGAATCAAGTCTCTGGAACTATCCTGAACTTTGACTCCTATTGAAGTTCTCCCAAGCCTGCTGAGACCTGTTTCTTTTCCTTATTGATGAACCTGTAAAACAAACTCCTATATATCAATAAGTATATCTCTTTTTATATTTTTATATGCTGAAAGATCCCCAAAGAACCTCCAAATTTAATGATTCATGTACTATATAGTCTTAGGCGCTTTAGTACTGAATATACATTTAAATACTAATAAAAGATTTTACTGAAATCATTTATTCATTTCCCAAAGTATATTCCAGTTGGTTCCCATGTATATTGTTGTTTACCTGTACATGGTAAAATTAAGCTTATAGAACTGGCATTGATCCTTAAACAGGGTATTCAAGAGCTGCTGAATTAAAATGACTAATATTATTTAACATGAAGATAAAGACAGGTTACTCTCTCAACTACCTTTATTTAAATATTATCAATGACTGAAATCAGAAAAGTCATTTTATAAAACTTTTTATAATTAAAAAATTATTGTCTTGATTAGAAAATATACTTAATATTTACATAGTTTTACATGTAAGTTTATAAGAAAGGTTCATACTTTCAATATAGTCTCAATTTTTCAAGTGTTCAATGAAATTTTATGATGTTGGTGGATTAAATGTTTAAATAATCTCAATTCTGTCTTTGAGATAGGCCTGCCAAATTCTTCTGCATCTGTTTATAATCATTTATTATAATTGTTTCAAATACACATAAAATTTTAATTTAGCATAACATTATTTGAAGCTACAATTTATTAGTAAATATAACAAAGCCTAATATAGAATGGATTCTCAGTTATAATCTAACATTTATTAAATATGTGAGCATCAGCAAATTATATAATCTCTATAAATCAAAAGACGTATTTTCCATAAAATACAGATAATAGGGCCTATGTTATAGTAGTTGTTAAAAAATTAATATAATGCATATAAAGCATGTAGTAAGATTATGGACAAATGTTATCAAATATTATTGTTATTGATACTTCTAATACCATGGCATCAGAAAAATACTTTTTTAAGTAAAAAGTTTTTTCAACTATGTGACAACAGCTACAAAGAATACAACTAATTTATCATGTTTTTGTAATTTTATAGATTATTTTAAATTTGAATAATCGCATGAATTAGTTAAGAAGCTTCTAAAGTTGAAAATAAGTGACCTAGTTTTAACTGTGATCCCATTTACTTACTGGAAGCTTATGAAATGAAAGACCAGCAAGAACTATTTCTGACAATGCTTCTTTTTTAGTCTGACAGCAGGAAAGAACTTCAGCCACTAAAGTATAGTTTTTAATGATAGTAGAAATCAAATTCAATTTCCATATGACAGATAAAGATTAAAAAACGGTTGTCCCTAAAAATTAAAATTTGCACAATATAGTAGTTATGAAGGCAATTGCTCCAAATACTGTGAGAAATGTCTAAAGCACTGACACTGATTATTACACCCAAGTCAAAGAAAAAAATACCAATTGCTGCAAAGAGAAGACAATGAAAAACATTAATTGTCATAGCAATGCCTGCCCATGGGCTGAACTGGACTTGCCATTTTAGAAACTTAAGTGAAAACCTGACTAATAATAAGGTGCTAGCAGGGACCCAGGGACCATAGAAACAGCTCTGAAAATGTCCAACAGAAATGTTGGGGTCAGAGGCTTAGGGAGAGATCTATGTGAGTTTAGAACTAACTTAAGAGTTAAAGAATAGAAAGAAGTAAAGAAGACTTTTCATTTACATACGATTGCATTGCCTTTTTAGGGTTCATTTTTTGTGACCTATAGAAACACACACACACACACACACACACACACACACACACACACACAAATTAAGGAGAATTGTCTATGATTTTAGACAGAGAAAAACTGTGGCAAACTGAGTTATTAAGTGATTTTCATTTGGTGAGATAAATCCCAGCTATTAAGTTTTGGGATTGTTATTCCAGTGTGCTACAGCTCAGTGACATTTTTTTTTTTTTTCAAGAGCTCAGTTTCTTCTTAGTGGAAGAAAATTGTTCAGTGTGTTTAAAGTAATTGGCAGACAATTATGTTATTTAAAATCTTTCAGAAAGTGCTTTCCTGAACAATTTAACAATTTAGGGAAAAAATCTAATTTCAAACTCCAGATTAAATTGTTAAAGTCCTAAAATATTTCAATCCGATCTGGAAGGATAGTCTTATTCTTTTCTATTTTCAACAGAGATATTTTAAGGAAGGTAGATCCTGTACAGTGATCTCTCTATCTTCTAAAATGAACTGGCCTGACACTTGTCAAGTCAGGGCCAAGCTCAAACTCCAGAGCCTCTTTGTATTTCTGTATTTAAAGATGTAACACTGTATGTGCTATAAATGTAACTGACTACCCAGAGGGAAAGAAAGCACCTTGAATATTTTCAATGAGAAAAAAACTATTTTTCTTTTTCTTTTTATCTACTACTTGTTTTTAATTTGTACTTCATTAAATAATTATTTCAACCATTCAGGTATTTTTTAGCTACTCAAGATTCATGACCTTTAGTATGTTATATTCTAGTCAGGGATGGGAAAAACATAAACACAATGCAAAATAAAAAACACTTTAAACAATAGGCTGAAATACTCTTAACTACAAAGTGTAATATTAATTGTAAAGATGGATCAATTAGTCTTTCTAGTGGAAAAATTGGTGTCTTAGAAAAGATTCACTTGATCTTGATCTGGTTTTAAAAACTAGTCATTCCCACTTATAAGTGGAAGCTGAACAATGAGAATACATGGACACAGGGAGGGGAACAACACACACTGGGTCCTGTTGGTAGGGGAGGAAAGGTGGGGGAGAGCATCAGAAAAAATAGCTAAAAAAATATCTGGGCTTATCTTCCCAGGTGATGGGTTAACAGGTGCAACAAACCACCATGGCGCATATTTACCTATGTAACAAACCTGCTCATCCTGCACATGTGCCCTGCAATTTAAAATTAAAAAAAAAAAGGTGGGAGAAACATATTTAGTGCAATGAAGATAGTTTAATTCCTGAGTTCATGCCAAAATACTCTTTGATATCTTTCTATCAGGCAAGCATTGCTCTTGGCATGGAGATAAAACTGAACCAAATAAAGTCCCAGTTTTCGAGAAGCTTACATTCTGTTGGTGAAAAACAAACAAGGAACTAAGAAACAAATAAATGGGTAATATGTTAGGTAGTGAAAAGTGCCACAAAATGACATGAAGTAAAATCAAACAGATAACGAGATAAAGCATATCATGGGGAGGATTGCTATATAGGCAGGAAGGTCAAGGAAGGCCTTTCAAACTGGCATTTGAGAAGATGCCTAAAGAAAGTGAGATCAACTCATGTGAAAATAGCATGTGTGGGAAGTACGTTCAAGAAAGAGAGAAGGGTAAGGGCAAAGGCCCTGAGATGGGGTCATGTTTGGACATCTTTGAGGAACAGGTTGTGCAAAATAACAAAAACGACATCTAAGTTTAGTCTGGCTGCAGACTGGCTAAGGTAGGCTGGAGGTAAGGATAGTCAAGTACATTTCAGATAGGTTGTGTATCACCTACTTTTACTTACAAAAGGAATATGATCTTTGTCTTAGAAAGAAAACTAGTGGCAATATAGACAATCAGTCTCCTTAGTTACAGAATATTCAGCAGAGTACCTAAGTGAGCAGACTTTAGAGACAGAATGCCTGCATTAAACTTCAAAAGGCACCAGGCAATTTTGGACAAATTTACCTCACTCGTATGCCAACATTTTCTCATCTGTAACATCACCATAATGAGGTATCTACAGGATTGTTGTGCGTGTCAAGGCTTGATATGAAACCTGACATCTGTTAGATAAGCCAAAACAAGAGAAGAAATTCTCTGTTATCTTACCACAAAATGCTGAAATGGGAGTGTTCCCTTCTCCTCTTCTCAGGGCATGCGACATGAGTGTGGCTCGCTTCTTTATTGTCCCACTGCTCAAACCCGTAGGGGAAGCATACAGATGGGCAGGTCCTGGGAAGCATTATTGGGCTCCCAGCCCATGACAGCATCTAGGGTTGAGTATTTACAGCTCCCGATGCCATAGTGGGTGTGTGTTACAGTGTGCTCTTTCAGTTTTGCCATTTTTAGGTAGCTTGTATTAATCAGCTCAATTAGACCTTCTGCCTTATTACAAGGACAGAGGGCTTTCTGTATCCTGGGTTCTTGTGTGTGAACCAAGATATTATAGTGTACCAAAAATGTTGGATCAGACGTGAGCATGGAGGATAAGTGCAAGGTTTTATTGAGTGGTGGAGGTAGCTCTCAGCAAGATGGATGGGGAGCCAGAAGGGGGATGGAGTGGGAAGTTGGTCTTTCCCTGGAGTCAGGCTGCCCACCTCTCCTCCAGCTGCCCCTGGCCAAAAGTTCCCTTGTCATCCACGTCTTTCACCATTGCTAGCCTGCCCATGTCTGCTGGTGTATGTCAGTGTGTTCTACTCCTACTGACATCCATCTACTTGTGTCTCTGACCGCTAGGGTATCAGGTTTGTATGGGTACAATGAGGGGGACGGGTGGGCCAAAAGGCAATTTTTCGAGGCACAAAACCAGAAATGCCTGTCCTCATTTAGATCCGTGGACACAAGCCCAAGGGCAGAGCCCTCATCAGGGATCCCACCCTTCTCTACCCAGCACTTCCCTGCCTCCCTTCCATATCAGTGCCAAATGCTGGAAGAATTTCAAGACCATGAGAAAGTAGATGGTATCAACTGCTACAAAATACTAATAATTGAAGTTTGTCTTTAAACACAAGGGTAAAAGAAAACAGGTTGCATGTGTTGAAACCACATATTTTAGAAACACATAAGTATTTAAAAGGTAACAATGACTGAACATTGGTGGTGTGATTTTTATTTAATCTTTTTCCTGGATACTTGAGGTAAGAGGGGAAGGCATCAGAGAGACAAAGAGGTAAATTGGGAAGGTAGAAGGAATAAAAAGTTGCAAGAAGCAGACCAGGAAGAAGTCAGGTTTATAAATGAGTTATAGAAAACTATGTCAGCACAAGAAAATGCTGACATTCTCCTACTTTAAGACCCATCTCAGCCCAGCATCTCATCTAAAAGTTATAGACATCTATTTCCAAGATGTCTTAAAAATAATGCAATCATTTACTGATTATGTCTTGCAGAAGACACAAAATAAATCACAGTAGCTTTCAAAAACTGTCCTTTAAATTATTGCTTCCTTTCCAAAAATCTATACTCTTCATGTACTCTCAGATCTACCCTCTTTCAGCACGCATTCTTAGATCACACTGAATCTACATTTTACTTCTCCTCTCACTGGAATTTGCCCCTCTTTAAGATGTACACGTTGATATAGAGCTATCAAGCCTTTTCCCAGGGTTCTATTATTTCTATCCACCTCTCAGCATAGCAAAGGAAGAGATCCTTCCATCAGACCCACCCGCCACAGAGAACAGAGGAGATAAAGATTATAAATGCTTATAATTTAAAACCATTGCCCCTCTCAGAAAGAAAAGTCATATCACAAGATTGCACAGAGACAGTATCTTTGGAGGAAACAGAGAAGAGAAATGCACTATATTTAAAATATTGTTTTTAGGTTTATCTTGTACCATTCATGAGTACTTCAGATTATGTTTCTTTGGCCTGTTTACTATTAAACATGCAATTAATGCCTGATCCTCCCTTTTAAATTTGATTCTTAGAAACTAAGTAAACACAAATTATAACTTACAGTGATAGCATTTTGATTTTAGATCTTTGGTGACATTTGCTTTGCAGGCCATTGAAGATATTTACCTGGGTTTTCATCTTAATCTGTTAGACTGGAATGCCATAAAGGGGTCAGAAAAATAAAAAAGAATCACTTTATAAAGCTATTATTCATTTTAAAATAGCATGAAAATCATTGGTGTAAATAAAATCAAGAGGTAACTGTTTTCTTTTCTTTCTATAAGTGAATTGTAATCAAACCCCTTTGCCTGAAATTACTCGATATACTTGCATTGTCACAGTATTCAAGTGAGTAATTGTGCCACGAGGATTGTTAAAAATCTATTCAAATTATTTCTTTTTCTGAAAGGTTCCTTTATGTTGAGGTTTCTGCCACTTTCTTACATTATCTTGCTATTCATTTGCTAATCTTTAAAAAAACTTTTGACTTACTTAGGAAAAGAAACAGTAAGTAGACTAACAATAAGTAGCACTGAATTATTAGCAGCAATATTGGTTAATTTCACATGTTACATATTTGAATTCAGATAGAAGGTGACATCTGAGAATTATACAGTTGCTGTCAAGAAAAGGCTGAAATGCATTTCTCTCTGAATGTATTATAAAAACACACATACTTAGGAATTCTCATAAAATGCAAGAAAATAACAGCCCTCTGTTGGAAGAGGAAGCATAATAACCTATAGGTCTCTATTTATTTTTTTTCCAACATGAGGATAAGGACTTTCTTTCACAGATAGTGATTTTCAAGCAGGTTCAAGAGATAGAACTCTTGGGTGATAAGTAGAAGGGTGAGAATATAAACCAACAACTTTCTTATTTTCTGAATCTCTGCTCTATCAATTTTAATTTGACTAGATATTTGGATACTGAGAGAATTTTGCATTGGAATTTAGCCAGCCTAGTCCCATAAATCATACTGCCTTACAGAGTCCACAAAATTTCCCCACCCAAATTAAAGTGCTCTTAATTTATTACAGCAAAACATTATGTCCATTCTTTATTACATTTGTTGAGTGTTTTTCTTGTTTATATCTACCTTTCCTTTCCTTATATCATTCCTCAATGCTTTCACTGTTAAAGCCAAGTGGAATGTGAAACAAGTTTGCTGAATTTAATTAATGCAAAGGAAATAGCTATCCTAGCAAGAGAAATGAACTAAAAGCTTTCAGAATTCTCTTCATTAGTGAATGAGACTTTCATGGATGTAGACAGGGGCTAGGAAGCAGGAAGAAAGACAGAAATGCATTCATAGATAAATTGCTTGGAAATAATTTTTAAAGTATTAAATTATTCAAATAAAATTGTTTTGAATCTATTTATAATTCTAATGATAGAAATTTCTCATTTCTGAAATCCCAATTTGAAAAATACTGCAAATGCTAAAATATCTGGAATGAGTAGAGATTTAGATATATTAAATAATAGAATATATAGAAATTATAATATTCAAATAATCAGAATATTACATCATATTTAGTACTAAAACAACTTGTATGTGTATATTATTGTTAATTAAAAAGCATTTTATTGTCCCTCCATCTCATACACATAACATCAGATCATATTTTTCTTTACTTGAGATGAAGACTATGTAAAATCCACAAAAGCCTAAAGTCTTAGAATTAGTGGGAGCCTGAACTTCCATCTAGTCCAAATCTCTTACTTTATAGACTAAAAGTGCTCTAAGAATTAGTAGTCAAATTCAAAAATCAGTTAAAGGCAGAACATCAAGTCAGAGGAGAGTTGTGATTGGAAGATTTAAACATTGAATTAGTAATCACCAACTAGTCTGAAGATTGTAATTAGGTGTATGATGAAAGCAATATAACAATGTGGCAAGGACAAAGAGCTTCTGGTCCAGCCTGGATGTATATCTCAGCCCTATGACATTTTCACTTTGTGTTTGCATAAGTAACATTTTGAATGTCAGTCTTAATTTATCAGTATATTTTCTATAGCTTGTATTATTTCAAAAATATGGGACAAATTAAGAAATAAATGTAGTAAATGAGAGCATTTTTATCCTAATTTCTTTTGTTTGAAAATTTTCAAACCTATAAGACATTTGAAAGAACTCCCACATGTATTTAATTTATATTCATCAGTTGTTAATCATTTGCTTCATTGATAAATATAGTTGCATATGAGATATAATTATAGACATTGAGTTACTCATATAGATATAGAAATAGATGTAAGCATAGATATAGATACAGATTTGTCTGCTTTTCCAGGAAAGTATTGAGAGTAAATTACAGACACAATGATACTATATCCCTAATTATTTAAGCATCATAATACTTTATATATTGTCTCATGACACAATATTCTCCTACATAATCACAATAACATTATCACACTCAAGAAATATAATATTGACTGAGGATCCAAGAGGGCTGAATAGGAACAGCTCCAGTTCCCAGCAAGAACAATGCAGGGGATGAGTGGTCATTGCATTTCCAAATAAGTATTCACTGTCCACAGACCAGGAGACTCCCGGGCTGAAAAGCTTTCAGTACAAGTTTTCAGCACAGCTGGTGCCACGAGTTGGTGCACAGAAACTCACACAAATCTGGGCAGCTGCTTCAACTGGCTGCTGGAATGCCTGGGAGACAGAGCCACCCATTCAACTGAAAGGGAGGGGGCTGAGACAGGGAGCCAGGAGATCTGGCTCGGTAGGTAACACGCACACAAAACAAGAAATCTGAAACACTCTGGATTGAGAGTTTCACAGCAAGTGCAGCTGGACCCAGGACAGTCCAGCTCAGTGGAGGGAAGGGCATCCGCCACTACCAAGGCAGTTCGTTAATACTGAGGCAGTTCACACAGCAACTGGGCAGAGTCTGCGGCAGCCCAGCAACACCTCTGCTGGTAGACTGTGACTAGACTACTCTGTAAAGGGCAAGGCATCTCTGAAAAAAGGCAGCAGCACATCAGGAACTTATAAATAAAGCCAACCTTCCTAGGTCAGAGCACCTGGGAAAAGAGGTGGTTATGAGTTCCACTGCAGCAGACTTAAAGGTATCTGCCCAGCAGCTCTACATGGAACAGCAGAGCTACCAGCACAGTACTTGAGCTCCTATAAGGGACAGACTGTCTCCTCAAGCAGCTCCCTGACCGACCCCCATATACCCAAAAACACACCTAATAAAGTAGAGATCAGGCCGACATCTGGTGGGTACCCTTCCGGGACAAAGATAACAGAAGAAACTGGCAGCAACCCTTACTGTTCTGCAGCCACCACGGATGATCCCCAGGCAAGGAGGGTCTGGAGTGGACCTTCAGCAGTACTGCAGCAGAGGGGCCTGTTAGAAGGAAAACTAAGAAACAGAGAGAAATATCTTCAACATCAACAAAAAGGACATCCACTCAGAGACCCCATCCGAAAGTCACCAACTACAAAGACCACAGGTAGATAAAGGCACTAAGATGGGAAGAAACCAGTGCAAAGAGGATGAAAACATGAAAAACCAGAAAGCCTCTCCTCCTCCAAGGGATCACAACTCCTTACCAGCTAGGGATCAAATATAGATGGAGAATGAATCTGATGAATTGACAGAAACAAGCTTCAGAAGGTGGGTAATAACAAACTTCTCAGAGCTAAAAGAACACGTGCTAACCCAATGCAAAGAAACTAAGAACCTAGAAAAAAAAAAAGTTAGATGAGATGCTAACTAGAATAAACAGCTTAGAGAAGAATATAAACGACTTGATGGAGCTGAAAAACACAGCATGAGAACTTCACAAAGCATACACAAGTTTCAATAGCCAAATTGCCCAAGCAGAAGAAAGAATATCGGAGATTGAAGATCAACTCAAAGAAATAAAACAAGAAGGGAAGATTAGAGAAAAAAGAGTGAAAATAAATGAACAAAGCCTACAAGCAATATGGGATTACGTGAAAAGTCCTAATCTATGTTTGATAGGTGTATCTGAATGTGATGGAGAGAATGAATCCAAGCTGGAAAACATTCTTCAGGATACTATCCAGGAGAACTTCCCCAACCTAGTAAGGCAGGCCACCATACATGTCCAGGAAATATCACAGATATATTCCTCAAGAAGAGCAACCCCAAGGCACATAATTGTCAGATTCACCAGGGTTGAAATGAAGGAAAAAATGCTAAGGCAGCCAGAGAGAAAGTTCAGGTTACCCACAAGGGGAAGCCTATCAGACTCACAGCAGATCTCTCTGCAGAAACCCTGCAAGCCAGAAGAGAGTGGGGGCCAATATTCAACATCCTTAAAGAAAAGAACTTTCAACCTAGAATTTCATATCCAGCCAAACTAAGCCTCATAAGTGAAGGATAAATAAAATCCTTTATGGACAAGCAATTGCTGAGATATTTCATCACCACCAGGCCTGCCTTACAAGAGCTCCTGAAAGAAGCACAAAACAAGGAAAGGAAGAGCCAGTACGAGCCACTCCAAAAATGTACCAAATGGTAAAGACCATCGGCCTAATGAAGAAAATGCATCAACTAATGGGCAAAACAACCAGCTAGCATCAAAATGGCAGGATCAAATTCACACATAACAATATTAACCTTAAATATAAATGGGCTAAATGCCCCAATCAAAATACACAGACTGGCAAATTGAATAAAAAGTCAAGACCCATTAGTGTGCTGTATTCAGGAAACCCATCTCACATGCAAGGACACACATAGGCTAAAAATAAAGGGATGGAAGAAGATTTATCAAGCAAATGGAGAGACAAAAAAAAGCAGGAGTTGCAAACCTAGTCTTTGATAAAATGGACTTTAAACCAACAAAGGTCAAAGGAGACAAAGAAGGGCATTACATAATGGTAAAAGGATCAATGCCTCAAGAAGAGCTAATGATCCTAAATATATACTCGCCCAATACAGGAGCACCCAGATACATAAAGCAAGTTCTTAATGACCTACAAAGAGACTTAGACTGCCACACAATAATAGTGGGAGACTTTAACACTCCACTGTCAATATTAGACAGCCCAACAAGACAGAAAATTAACAAGGATATCCAGGACTTGAATCAGAACTGGACCAAGTGGACCTAATAGACATCTACAGAAACCTCCACCACAACTCCACAGGATATACATTCTTCTCAGCACTGCATTGCACCTACTTTAAAATTGACCACATAATTGGAAGTAAATCACTCCTCAGCAAATGCAAAAGAACAGAAATCATAACAAACAGTCTATCAGACCACAGGGCAATCAAATTAGAACTCATAATTAAGAAACTAACACAGAACCACATAACTTCATGGAAACTGAACAACCTGCTCCTGAATGTCGACTGGCTAAAATGAAATGAAGGCAGAAATAAAGATGTTCTTTGAAACCAACGAGAATGAAGACACAATGTACCAGAATCTCTGGGACACATTTAAAGCAGTGACTAGTGGGAAATTTATAGCAATAAATGCCCACCAGAGAAGCGAGGAACGATCTAAAATCAATACACTATCATAAAAATTGGAAAAGCTAGAGGAGCAAGATCAAAACA
Source organism: Cebus imitator (assembly GCF_001604975.1). NCBI lineage: Eukaryota > Metazoa > Chordata > Mammalia > Primates > Cebidae > Cebus > Cebus imitator. The sequence continues at coordinate 1,010,587 of NW_016107677.1, read as the reverse complement.
ATTCAAAAGATGGCAGAAGACATGAAATAACTAAGATCAGAGCAGAACTGAAGGAGATAGAGACACAAAAAAAACCTTCAAAAATCAATAAATTCAGGAGGTGGTTTTTTGAAAAGATCAATAAAATAGACCACTAGCCAGATTAATAGAAAAGAAAAGGGAAAAGAATCAAATAGATGAAATAAAAACAAAAAAGGGAATATCACCACCAATTTTACAGAAATACAAACTACCATCAGAGATTACTACAAACAACTCTATGCACATAAACCAGTAAACCTGAAAGAAATGTATAAATTCCCGGACATGTGCACCCTCCGAAGCCTAAACCAGGAAGAAATTGAAACTTTGAACAGACCAATAACAAGGGCTGAAGTTGAGGCAGCAATTAATAGCCTACCTACCAAAAAAAAGCCGAGGTCCAGATGGGTTCACAGCTGAATTCTACCAGACATACAAAGAGGAGCTTCTGAAACTATTCCAAACAATCCAAAAAGAGGGAATCCTTCCCAAATCATTTTATGAGATGAACATTATCCTGATACCAAAATTCGGCATAGACACAACAAAAAAAGAAAACTTCAGGCCAATATCCATGATGAACATCAACGCAAAAATCTTCAGTAAAATACTGACAAACCAATTGCAACAGCACATCAAAAAGCTTACCCATGATGATCAAGTAGGCTTCATCCCAGGGATGCAAGGCTGCTTCAACATATGCAAGTCTATAAACGTAATCCACCACATAAAGAGAACCAAACACAAAAAACACATGATTATCTCCATAGATGCAGAGAAGGCCTTCGACAAAATTCAACAGCGCTTTATGCTAAAAAAACCTCAATAAACTAGGTATTGAAGGAACACATCTCAAAATAATAAAAGCTATTTACAACAAACCTAGAGCCAATATCCTACTGAGTGGGCAAAAACTGGAAGCATTCCCTTTGAAATCTGGCACTAGATAAGGATGCCCTCTCTCACTCCTCCTATTCAATATAGTATTGGAAGTTCTAGCCAGAGCAATTAGGCAAGAAAAATAAATAAATAAATAAAGGGTATACAATTAGGAAAGGAGGAGGTAAAATTGTCTCTATTTGCAGACGTCATGATTGTATATTTAGAAGACCCTATCATCTAAGCCCCAAATCTCCTTAAACTGATAAGCAACTTCAGCAAAGTCTCAGGATACAAAATCAAAGTGCAGAAATCACAAGCATTTCTATATACAAATAATAGACTAACAGAGAGACAAATCATGAGCAAACTCCCATTCACAATTGCTACAAAGAGAATAAAATACTTAGGAATACAACTAACAATGGATGTAAAGGACCTCTTCAAGGAGAACTGCAAACCACTGCTCAAGGAAATAAGAGGGGACACAAACAGATGGAGAAACATTCCATGCTCATTGTTAGGAAGAATCAATATCATGAAAATGACCATAGTGCCCAGTGTAATTTATAGATTCAACACTATTTCCATCAAGCTACCAATGACCTTCTTCACATAACTGGAAAAAAACACTTTAAACTTCATATGGAACCAAAAGAGAGCCCATATAGCTAAGACAATCCTAAGCAAAAAGAACAAAGCTGGAGGCATCACGATACCCAATTTCAAACTATACTATAAGGCTATACTAATCAAAAGAGCATGGTACTGGTACCAAAACAGAGATATAGACCAATGGAACAGAACAGAGGCCTTGGAGGCAACACCACACATCTACAACCATCTGATCTTTGGCAAACCTGACAAAAACAATCAACGGGGAAAGGATTCCATTTTAAAAATGGTATTGGGAAAACTGGCTAGGAGTGTGCAGAAAGCAGAAACTGGACCCCTTCCTGACATCTTCCACTAAAGTTAACTCTGGATGGATTAAAGACTTAAACATAAGACCTAACACGATAAAAACCCTAGAAGAAAACCTAGGCAAAACCATTCAGGACATAGGCATAGGCAAGGACTTCATGACTAAAACACCGAAAGCACTGGTAACAAAAGCCAAAATAGACAAATGGGACCTAATTAAACTTCAGAGCTTCTGTACAGCCAAAGAAACAATCATTAGAGTGAACCGGTAACCAACAGAATGGGAAAAAGTTTTTTCCATCTACCCATCTGACAAAGGGCTAATAATCAGAAGCTACAAAGAACTAAAACAGATTTACAAGAAAAAAAACAAACCCACCCAAAAGTGGGCAAAGGATATGAAGAGACACTTTTCAAAATAAGACATATATGAGGCCAACAAACATATGAAAAACTGCTCATCATCACTGATTATTCGAGAAATGCAAATCAAAACCACATTGAGATACCATCTCATGCCAATTAGAACGGCAATCATTAAAAAATCTGGAGACAACAGATGCTGGAGAGGATGTAGAAAAATAGCAACACTTTTACACTGTTGGTGGGAGTGTAAATTAGTTCAACCATTGTGGAAGACAGTGTGGCAATTCCTCAAGGACCTAGAAATAGAAATTCCATTTGACCTAGCAATCCCATTACTGGGTATATACCAAAAGGATTATAAATCGTTCTACTATAAAGACACATGCACAAGTATGTTCATTGTGGCAGTGTTTACAGTAGGAAAGACCTGGAACCAACCCAAACACCCATTGAGGATAGATGGGACAAGGAAAATGTGGCACATATACACCATGGAATACTATGCAGCCATAAAAAATGATGAGTTCGTGTCCTTTGTAGGGACATAGATCAATCTGGAAACCATCATTCTCAGCAAATTGACACAAGAACAGAAAATCAAACACCGCATGTTCTCAGTCATAGGAAGATGTTGAACAATGAGAACACAGGGTGGGGAGCATCACATACTGGGGTCTGCTGTGAAGGGCCAAGGGAGGGACAGCAGGGAGGTAGGCAGGTTGGAGAGGGAGAAATGGCAGATGTAGGTGACAGAGGGATGGAGGCAGCAAACCACGTTGCCATGTGTGTACCTATGCAACAATCTTGCAAGATTGCTTGAACCCGGGAGGCGGAGTTTGCAGTGAGCCGAGATAGGTCCACTGCATTCCAGCCTGGTGCCTGGCAACAGAATGAGACCCTGTCTCAGAAAAAATAAATAAATAAAAATAAAAAAATAAAGAATTACATTTCTTTAGAATACAGGGAAATGTGCTATACTACCATTTTTTACAGATTTTTTTAAAGATACCTGTATATTATTACCCACAAGATGGTGCTATCTTCCCACCAGCGAGACCAAAAATAGTCGTGTGGTTTATATGTACAGCTATAAAATGCAGCATATATGACTGAGGGAAAGTATTTTCCTATTTGAACTGGGAATCACAATTTTTTTCTATTACTGTTTTTAATGTCTGTCTTCCTCCTGAAACTTTTTTAGAATGTAAACCTATTTCCTAATACTTCAGTTTCATGACCAACTAAGTGCTCAATGTCTCCACATAAATGCCTAACAGTTTTCTCAAATTTAACACATCCAATATTAAGCTTCTGATCTTCATCACTCTCCCCCAAACCTATTTCACTGCCAGTTATCATGTGTCATTGGATAAAAACTGCGTCTTTCCCACTGTGTGGGCCAAAAATGCTGGCATCATCATTCATTTCTCTGTTTTTCAGTTTGTTCCTTCGTTGTGGTTCTCACACTCTCTTGCTGTCTGTCTTCCTCTCTCTCCATATCCAGTAGGTCAGAAAGTCATGCTGACTCTACTTTCAAAGTATTCCCAGAATCTAACCACTTCTCCTTACTGGTACTGCTGTTCTCTTCTTCTTAGCCACCATCCCCTCTCTACTGACCTCTTCACTTCAGCCCCTGTTTTCCTACAGTTTATTCTTAACCTAGTAGCTAGTAGATCTTTTTAAATCACCACTCAGATCATGTCCCTGATCTGCTCAAGACATGAAAATGCTCCCATTTCACTCAGAGTGAATGTCTAAGTTCTGGTTCCCTACTGCCCTTCTGGCTTCAACTCCCACCATTCTCCCCTTCTCTTACTCCGCCCAAGCCATACTGGCCTTGTGTCTTTTCTGCAGACAAAGCAGTTACACACCTCTGCTCTAGTTCTTCACTTTGTTTTACTTGGAATGCTGTTTCCCAGAGCATTTATTGGGTACTGTCACACCATCTCCAAGTCTTTGCTCAAATGGCACCTTCTCAATGAGTCCTACCTAGCCTGCACCACCTGCATCTTCATCATCTCCACGCTACTTTTTTCCTGGCACTCTGTACAGATTACCTACTTATAATTGTTAATACCCGCCTTCCCCACTCCATGAGGGAGGAGGTTCCATTTGTTTTTTGGGTTTCAACCAAAGTTCTGAAAGAGTTCTCAATAAATACTTACTGAATGAATAAGTTATAATCTAAGTATAGTGTTCAGTAGAAAGAGATGAGCTTTTCCTTATGGAACTATGAAAAAAAACTAAAAAGATACCAATTTACATTATATAATTGTATCAATTTTAATTCAGAAGATATTTATTTACAACCCATAATATAAAATGGATTTTCAATAAATGGCTACCAATAAGCAAAATAGACATCTCTAAAGTTTGCCAAAGTTCACTTGGCATTACATGCTATAATTTGATATAAGCCCTCCTTCTGGAAAACATAGTAGGAGTTAAATTAGGATGATGCATTGAGCCAAAGTCTAGGGTTTCCTAGACTGTATATTTCCATAACACAAATGTCTTTGTTGCATAAAGGGATAGACACTTTTACATTTCACTTTAGGTTTTGGTTTGATGTGATCATGTTTTAATATGGCTTTTATGCCTAGTCTGTATATGTGTAACTGTGGTGAAATCAGATGTAGCTAAGTGTCCATTTCTCTGATTCAGTAAGACATCCCTGTGAGAAGTCAATCCAGGGTAAGTAGCTTTTAACAATTACACTGAATTGAGGTGAGGGATTTCCAAACCAAACAACTTTTGGTCACATTCAATTCTGTCATAGTCTTTTAGAAATAATTTGAGGCTAAAACTATATGTTCTACCAATTTGACTATTTTTCTTAGTTTTACTCACTACTTTAGCTAAACACACTTGTTTTCAGCCCATTATTTAACTAAATTGAAAAATAAGTACTTAGTAAGCTCTAAAATTAGTTAAAATGTCAAAGCTGGTTATATAGACTCAGTGAAAGGCTTTTTATAAAAACTCATGTTCCCATTTCTATGAATAGTCACTTAGGCTCCCATAGAGAGGAGCTCTGATTGCAACCCTGTCCCTCCATTGCCATAAGCATGGCCACAGCTTTATTATTATCATGCTTTGTTCCAAATGGGTTTTCAAAAGCAGAATGATTGAATAATTTTATCGAGTATTTTTAGTTCATAATTTTTACATGTATTTGTCACGGTTTTAACTGTAAAAGTTATATAAAGAAGTACAAAATCATTTTAAGATATTCCCTAATTTATCTTTTCTAATGACCTATGCTGACAGTTTATGTTTCAGCTTTCAAATTCATTATGGGGCGGTGGGGTAGAGGGAGAAGGAAGGGAGGAAGGGAGGGAGGGAGAAAGGAAGGAAGGGAGGGAGCGAGGGAGAGAGGGAGGGAGGGAGGAGTCTATATAATTTAGATATATTGCCATCAGATGGTGTTCAGAACTCATCTAATAAAGTTAATTCAAGGCATTTTGCCTTTTAGATAATATTCTCTGATCAAGGCCTTTTGCTTTTTAATAATAAACTTTCTACTTAGTATCACATTTATAATTTCTTATTCAAAATCCCAAAATAAAGGCTGGGCATGGTGGTGCACACCTGTAATCTCAGCACTTCAGGAGACTGAGGCAGGCGGATCACCTGAGGTCAGGAACTCCAGACCAGCCTGGCCAATATGGTGAAACCCCATCTCTACTAAATACACAAAAATTAGCCAGGTGTGGTGATGCCTGCCTGTAATGCCAGCTGCTCAGGAGGCTAAGGCAGGAGAATTGCTTGAACTAGAGAGGTAGAGGTGGCAATGAGCCAAGATTTTGCCACTAAACTCCAGCCTGGGAAACAGGGCAAGACTCTGAAAAAAGAAAAAAAAAAACCTTAAATAAAAGTTACCTAGTATAAAAATTTTACTTAGTGATAAATTGTTTTAGGTCTAACCATCTGCTTTGTCTCTCTTTCCTTTGTATAATAGAAGGCTTTCAAGACCCCTGCATTATGCAGGGCCATATGACAAGCATTGGCCAAATGGCTGTGCACAGAGTGGAACTTGTCCTGTCCAACCCATAGCTTTTGAGAGTGAGTGTGAGTTCGCTGGCCCTGTCTCTTTGCCTCTTGCAGCCATCCTGGAATCTATGCTTTGAAGTGGTGTATCCCAGTATTGAGGAACGTCAGTCAGCTGGGGTCCCTGAGTAACTTTCTGGAACAGTGATTTCTGCTGAGCTCACAAGATGACTGCTAACATCTGGGAGGTAAATGTTTAATGCAGCATAGTCTAGCATATCCCAACTAATTAAAGCAGCAAAGTAAATAATTGTAAAGTTGTGTTTCTTTTTCTTTTTTCCTTCGGATTTTTTTTTTTTTTTTTTTTTT
>NW_016107677.1:998571-1003989 GCF_001604975.1 Cebus imitator | reverse complement strand
ACCTCCGCCTCCTGGGTTCAAGCGATTCTCCTACTTCAGCCTCCCTAGTAGCTGGGACTACAGGTGTGTGTCACCATGCCTGGCTAATGTTTTGTATTTTAGTAGAGATGGGGTTTCGCCATGTTGGCCAGGATGGTCTTGATCTCCTGACTTCATGATTCTCCCACCTCAGCCTCCCAAAGTGCTGGGATTACAGGAGTGAGCCACCATGCCCGGCTGATGTGTTTCATTTTTTAAGAACTCAAGGTAAAATTTGCTACTTGATCACTATTTATCCTGTGGCTACTAATATATTTCACATATTCTAAAACTTTTAGTACAATAATCCCACTTGAAGCAGTCACCCTGATGTTAAATATGCAAGGAACCAGTTCACAGCAGCTTCTATTTGCCAAGTAACAGGATAGGATTGGGAGAACAAACACGCATTGGGCCCTATTCCAACCGGGTTTAGAATCTGTTGGGGAGAGAGCTAATAAAGAAAAAGCATATAGGCCAGGTGTGCTGGCTCACACTTGTAACCCCAGCACTTTGGGAGGCCGAGGCGGGCAGATCAGCTGAGGTCAGGAGTTCGAGACCAGCCTGAACAACATGAAGAAACTCCATCTCTACTAAAAATCCAAAAGTTAGCTGGGCATAGTGTTGCATGCCTGTAATCCCAGCTACTTGGGAGGCTGAGGCAGGAGAATCGCTTGAACCCATGAGGTGGAAGTTGTGGTGAGTGGAGATTGGACCATTGCACTGCAGCCTAGACAACAGGAGCAAAACTCCATTGAAAGAAAGGAGAGGGAAGGGGAGGAGAGGGGAGGGGAGGGGAGCCGAGGGGAGGGGAGTGGAGGGGAGGGGAGCAGAGGGGAAAGGAAAAAGGAAATCAATCCAATCCTGACAAATTCCCTGGAGGAAGAGAGTGGAAGGCAGTGATCGTCGTGACCGTGACCTTATCTGGGAACACAGAGAGGGCTGGAAAAGGGGAGCTGGTAAAAGCTGGTACTTGATGTTTGAGGCTGGGATCAGGAGTCATGATAGAACACTTAGCCATTGCAACCTTAATCACCATCTTCATAAAGAAACGTCTCTACAATTGTATCACTGTCTGGAGCATAACAACACAGATACATTTGTAGCCAGCATTATAGTTGCCAACAACTTGATCCAGGGAATGAGTATTTCAATTTAATATTTTAGGTAGGGGTAAGAAAGCTTATTTCTATGCTTGTAAATTGAAGTCTAAAGTTGGAAACAAGCATGTACACAGAAAATTAATTCTCTCCCATTGACAAAAAATAATCCAAGAAACTGCACATTTGGCAGGAAAATTCTAAACAGGCTTCAGGTGCCAATATCAGAACAATCGTTACACTATTCAGAAAACTGTTAGTTAATCCTTCTCCAAAAATTATATTTTGTAAAATGAAAGCAAGTTCTATGCTTTAGCTATAGTAAAAGAGTATGTAGCTCTCTCAAATTGTTGGATGATGTGAAATTCAAACAAATTATTTCAAACAGATTTAAACTACAATGTTCCCAATATGCTATTTAATATTTTGCATATATAGAGTAATTTAGGCTTTTGACAGCATTTTCATATACATTATGTTATTTGATCCTAATTGGTAAAATGTTTATAATCTCATTTAAAAATATAAAACTTGTGGGGAGCGGTGGCTCACGCCTGCAATCCCAGCACTTTGGGAGTCTGAGATGGGTGGATCACAAGGTCAGGAGTTTTAGATCAGTCTAGCCAACATAATGAAACCCTGTCTCACTAAAAATACAAAAAAAATTAGCCAGGTGTAGTGGTGAGTGCCTGTAATCCCAGCTACTGGAGAAGTTGAGGCAGGAGAATTTCGTGAACCCGGGAGGCGGAGGTTGTAGTGAGCCAAGATCACACCATTGCACTCCAGCCCAGGCGACAGTGCAAGACTCCGTCTCAAATAAATAAATAAATACATACATACATACATACATGCATACATACATAACTGATAACAGCTCTATCACCCTCAAAATTAAATGTGAAATGCAAATAAACTTAGTCTGTCTGAAGCCAGAGTAAGTAAAATAAAATCCCATTTAAGATAGTATTAAATGGCAAAAGACAATGTACAAATCAAAGAAAATGAGAAATGGAAAGAACCATTAGATGAGCTAGTTCAAACTTGCAAATTGTAATACTGATCATAATAAAGTCATACAGTTTACAAGGCATATTTTACAACATACTCGAGGCTTTTAGATCATGGATTGTAAGTGATAAATTGACAGGAGACTGTCTTCTTTCACAGCTTGCCTTTCAGCAGCAAATGGCATTTCATAATAAGGTTTTCTCCCTTTTATCCCTAAACCGTCATCTAAATGCATTGACACCTATAAGCCTTTAATTAAAAACAGTATGATACAACAGTATTTTATATTTAGGACCAGATATTATTTCTACCTACAAGTCTTGCTAAGATTTCACTGCAATAATTCTCTTAAAACTGATCACTCTGTTTCTACTCTTGATCCCTTCATTCTATTTTCAACATAGCAGTTGTACAGATTCTGTTAAAGCTTCATTCAAGTAATTCAAGGTCAAACAAGATATGTTGCCTCACTCCATCCCTGACATCTACTACTCTCCATCTATCTCACTTACCCCTATCACGGGGACTTCATTGCTATTCCCCTGATGTGCCTTAAGGCCAAGGTTGGATGTATTTTTTGTGGGGCCAGGACAAAAAGCAAAATGCAAGTCTCATTGTTCAAAAGTTTTAAGAATTTCAAGATGGCAAGGCTCTTGTGCACAGGATATTGAGCAACAGCACAAGTGCACACTTAGGAAACCAACCTGCTTAAGATATTAAAATGTTTTGTGCTTTCTGCCTGAACATGCTTTCCCTAGATACCTCCTAAATACCTGTGTGATAAAATAGTCACTACCCTTTTTTTTTCTTCCATTCTATTTCCCAAACTTCAGTTCCTTCCTTAAATACCACATCTCAGGCCTTTCTACCCACCTAATTTAAATTTATAATCTCTATTCATGCACACCAAACCTCCTATCCTCTATATTTTTGCTCATAGCATATATTGCTATCCAGCACATTTATATTTTACTTACTCAAACTAATTTTTGCCTTCTCCCATTAGAATATAAAAGAGAGAAGGTGGTTATATTTAATTTTACTGCACTTAAAATATTCCCTGCATTTAAAGTAGTGATACTCAAGAAAGGTGTTGAATGAATGAATGAATGAGAATATGATTGGATTTTAGCAATGAAATGCTAAAGACCTGTGTATTGATAACCCATGGGCCAAAAGCTTGTCCCTCTATGCAGGAAGATTCCCAGAGTTTACTGTGGAGCAAGCTGAGGTGTCAGAATATGTAATGTATTTTATATTATTGTCTGAAACCTATTGGTAGAATGGTAGCCTTCAAGAGCTGAATCTCAAGTAAATTCTCAGGTAAATTATGGTTTCTGAGACAACAACCTCAATCTACTAGCAAATTATGCTCCACCCTTCCTGGAATAATGAGATCTGGAACCCTTAACATTCCCCTGCCTAGGAATCTTCTCTTTCTATCCCTTCAGGTAAGTTTGGCTGGTAGGTAGCATTAATTAAATTAACTGTTTTTCTTTTATTAACTTTTAGTAAGCCTGTTTTATCTCTACGTATGCCCACCTATTTAGAAGATTTATTAAAAACTTTTCTCACATCACCTTGAAAACTTAGCAACACTATTATAAGTGTCACATACAGCTTCAAACCCAACAGTGACTCAAATCTGTTTGTTTGTTTGTTTGTTTTGTCTATAAGAGCCTGTAAACATAGTTGCCCAACTCCACCCTCTCAGTATTTCACTACATAGCTGGAAATCATCTGGAAAAACTTTTTTATGTGGTGGAAGTCTTCCTCTAACTTCTCTCCCTTAACATTAGATCAGCTCTCTGGACTATCCATTAGGTGGCACTGCAAATCTCTACACAGTTGTCTTCTCCTCTTAGAGTCAGATTAATCTTGTTTTATATTCCAGTTAAATATAAGTTAATATCTTCACCTGGAAATTAGAAGATTGTTGGAGGCTTGTGCAGAGCGAAAAATGTGTGTCATAATGTTATGAGAGAATGAGTGGGAAAAAGTATTCTGAGAAAATATAATGGAATGGTTTGCATGTTTCAGTGCACAGTAATGGAATTTACAGTAATGGAAAGGCAAAAAGTCAGCCCTGGTGTCCTTGAGTGCATGTGTCTCATGAATGTGTGTTTGTGCAAATGTGAGGGTGTGTTTCGGTCCCATTCATCTGCACAAGTATAGTTGTAAAATATCCAGCTCGTTGGATAGTAGCTCTCTTATGATAGACCGTGATATGAAACAATTTGTAACTATGATTTGAACATCTGTGGTTTTTAGTCATGAATTTAGAATAAAAGCCCTTGGATTATGGTTGATTTTCTCTGATCCTACAATGGTTACATGAAATTTTCTTAGTTTATTCAGACTGCTATAACAAATACCTTACACTGTGTAATTTATAACCACAGAAATTTAGTGCTCACAGTTCTAGAAGATGGGAAATCCAAGATGAAGTTGCCAGCAGAGTTGGTGTCTGGTGAGGGCCTGTTTCTTATAGACAGTGCCTTCTACATTTCCCATATAGCAGAAGAGGCAAAAAAAAGTTCTCGGGGGTCTATTTTATAAGGGCACTCATCCCATTTATAAGGGCAGAGTTCTTATATCTTAATCACTTCCCAAAGTCACCACCTTTTATAATACTATTTCACTGCAGATTAAACTCCAACTTATGAATTTTGGGGAAACACACACATTAAGACTATAGCAGCAATTTAATCAGCCAATAGTTATAGAGAATTATCCTAATTATCGATCATAGAATATAAATTGTGCCCATAGGTCATAAAGGCATGATGGGTTGACACATATTGAAATAGTAATGGGATAAGTGCATTGAAAACTTCAAATGAACTTACATAATTTTTGGAGCGGGGTGCTAAAATATATTTTAGAAAAGAGTAGTACATAGGTCAGATAAAAAGGTGCTTGAAATTAATACATCAAGAGGGACTGCAATTATTGGTGATAACTTGTTTAAGAGTATTACCTAAGACTTCCCTTAAGGTTTTCACAAATTAAGCTATCTGGACCTGGTGTGCAACAGATTCATCCAATTGCAACATCTATTCATCTGTACAGCTTGCTTATGTGCAAGTATACCAGAAGAAATGTTATTACATGATAAAATTAATGTGTTTTTAATAAGAATTCTGAAATAGCATGAACATCAGAAAAAGAAAATTGTCTTAGTTCAACATACTTTTGTTGTGAAATGACTCTCCGTGTTTCTTCCATTTCTGCACATCCTAGAAGAGAGGCATTAACTGCCTCTCAGTTCTGGTAATCTTATCAAGAATGT
>NW_016107677.1:986322-997561 GCF_001604975.1 Cebus imitator | reverse complement strand
AAATTCTGGATATCAGCCCTTTGTCAGATGAGTAAACTGCAAAAATCTTTTCCCATTCTGTTGGTTGCCAATTTACTCTAATGACTGTTTCTTTTGCTGTGCAGAAGCTGTGGAATTTGATTAGGTCCCATTTGTCTATTTTGGCTTTTGTTGTCAATGCTTTTGGTGTTTTGGTCATGAAGTCCTTGCCTACACCTATGTCCTGAATGGTTTACAAATATGTTGATGTTCAAATGGCTTGCTCTGCCATGAATAATAATTTTCTTGATTTCTAACCCAGGAAACCCATATCCTCTACCAACATTTATGAAGTTGTGGCAGGCTAACTTTCTAGCTTGCAAGTAGGGCAACATTTCAGATCCACTGCAACTCTAGACAAACTTTATTCCAGTAATTTTATAATATTTTCTAGTGATCAATGATTATTAATGATTATAATTTTAGAAATTTATCAATTGATGTCAGGGAGTTGGGGCCAAGATAATTAACTAGAAGTAGCTAGTGTGCATTGCTTCATGAAGAAAAGAAAGAGTGGTGAGTAAATACTAGCTTCTCAAGTAGGTCATCCATCTGGGCATGTTGGGATTCATCAAGGAAGCAAGGTGGCCTATGGAGAATAGAGAAGAGCAAGACAGGACAGGATTGGTGTGGAGTCAGGGTAGGCTCCCCACCACAGGGAAATGGCGAGTGAGTGAGAGCCTCCAGAGACCCATACTTCTGCCATGAACCTTTGCAATCCTGGGCTCAGGAGATTCCCCCATAACTCTCATCAGGGTCTCCAGATTGACACAAAAAGATAAATGGAATTTGGGCAGAGCTGCAGCTCAGCCACTCATGAAGTCCCCAGGGGCCTTGGAATCCCAGGCATCCTGGTACCAGTGGCAGCAGCTCTAGCAATGGGGGAGGTCAGATTTCCTCACACATGTCCAACATAGGGAACTGAATCCACAGGGTGGAGTTATAGGTGAACTTCAGGCCTTACCTCCACTGCATCTTGCTGGACAAGGCCTGCTAGCCTGGAACCCTAGCATGGCTGCTCCTTACCTGAGCCCTTGGGCTAGTAACAGCCTTGCACTACCCTGGAAAGAAAGTCCAAGCCTGAGCAGGCAGGAGGCAGTCCCACCAGTTTTGCTGTCCTGCAGCCCATAGCTATTGCTTCTGATGCCCTCAGGCTTAGGAAAACAAAGATGAAACATACAAGAGTCTCTGGAACACAGCTAACTCAGTGTTAAAAGAAAGTTTATACTGCTAAATGCCCACATTAAAAAGTTAGGAAGATCTCAAAGTAATACCTAACATTACACATTGAGGAACTAGAAAAGCAAGAGCAAACCAAACACAAAGCTAGCAGAAGACACATAATAACCAAAATCCAAGCTGAACTTAATTAAATTGAGATGTGCAAAACCATACAATTGTGCAAAAACATAAATTGTATGTGCAAAACCATACAAAAGATCAATGAAACCAGAAGTTGGCTATTTTAAAGAATAAAAAAGATAGACCACTAATTAGACGAATAAAGAAAATATGAGATAAGATCCAAATAAACACAGTCAGAAATGACAAAGGCGATATTGCCAATGATGCCACAGAAATTTTAGAAAAATAAAGTAAAACTTTGAGATATTAAGAACCCCTTTATGCATACAAATTAGGATAGAAAAAATGCATAAATTCCTGGAAACATACAACCTCCCACAAATAAACCAGAAAAAAATTAAACCCTGAACAGACCCATAATGAGTCCTGAAATTGAAGCAGTAATACAAAGCCTACCAACTAGAAAAAGCCCAGGTCTAAATATATTCACAGCCAAATTCTACCAGATATATAAGAACATAGCTAGTACCATACTTACTGAAGCAATCCCAAAAATTGAGGAAGAGTCACTCCTCCCTAGCTCATTCTATGAGTGCAACATCATCCTGATATCAAAACCTGGCAACGACACAACAAAAGGAGAAAATTTTAAGCCAATATCCTTAATAAACATAGGTGCAAAAATCCTCAACAAAATACTTTTGAGGCCAAATGCAGCAGCACATCAAAAAGCTTATCCATTATAATAAACTAAGCTTCATCCATGGGATGCAAGCTTGGTTCAACATATGCAAACCAGTAAGTGTGATTCATCACATAAACAGAACTAAAAGCAAAAACAATATGATTATCTCAATTGATACAGAAAAGGCTTTGGATAAAATTCTACATTCCTTCATGTTAAAAACTCCCAGTAAACAAGGCATTGAAGAAACATACCACAAAAAAATAAGAGCCATCTATCACAAACCCACAGCCAACACCATACTGAATGTGAAAATGCTAGAAGCATTCCCTTTAAGAACTAGAAATGACAAGGATGCCCATTCTTACCACTCCTATGCAATGTAGTACTGAAAAGTCCTAGTCAGAACAATCAAGCAAGAGAAAGAAATAAATGGTATCCAAATAGGAAGAAGAAATCAAACTATCTCTGTCTGCAGATAATATGATTTTGTATCTAGATAACTCAATAGTCTCTTACTAAAAGCTCCTAGATCTTAGAAACAGCTTTGGCAAAGTTTCTGGATCCAACATTAATGTGCAAAACTCAGTAGCATTTCTACACACCAATAAAGTCCAACCTGAGTGCCAAATCAAGAAAAACCCTATTCACAATATCTACAAAAAAGATAAAATATCTAGAAATATAGCTAACCAGGGAGATGAAAGGTTTCTACAATGAGAATTAGAAAGCACTACTCAAATATATCAGAGATGACACAAACAAATGGAAAAACATTCCATGTTCATAGATAGGAAGAATCAACTTTGTTTAAATGACATACCACTCAAGTCAATTTAAAGACTAAATGCTACTCCTATCAAACTATCAATGACATTCTTCACAGAATTAGAAAAAAACTATTCTAAAATTCATATGGAACAAAAAGAGAGCCCAAATAACCAAGGCAATCCTAAGCAAAAAGAACAAAGCTAGGGGCATCACACTACCTGACTTCAAACTATACTACAAGGCTACAGTAACCAAAACAGCATGATACTGGTACAAAAATAGACATATAGATGAATGGAACAGAATAGAGAGCCCAGAAGTAAAGATGCACACCTACAACCATCTGATCCTTGACAAAGTCATCAAAAACAAGCAATGGGACTGTGATTCCTTATTCAACAAATGGTCCTGAAATATCTGAGTAGCCATACACAGAAGACATACACAGAAACTGGACCCCACACCTTATGCCATGTACAAAAATCAACCTGAGATACATTAAAGACTTAAATGTAAAACCTAAAACTGTAGAAACCCTTAAAGAAAAGCTAGGAATTACCATTCTCGACATATGCCCTGACAAACATTTTATGATGACGACACCTAAAGCAACTGCAACAAAAACAAATTGACAAATGGGACTTAATTAGACTAAAGAGCTTCTGCACAGCTAAAGAAACTATCAACAGAGTAAACAGACAACCTACAGAATGGAAGGAAATATTTGCCACCTGTGTATCCGACAAAGGTCTAATATCCAGAAACTATAAGGAACTTAAACAAATTTACAAGCAAAAAAAACTCCATTCAAAAGTGGGCAAAGGACAAGAACAGACATTTTTCAAAAGAAGATACATATGTGGACAAGAAGCATATGAAAAAAGCTCAACAACACTAATTATTTGAGAAATCCAAATCAAAACCAAATGAGATATTGATACCATTTTATACCAGTCAGAATTGTCTATTATTAAAAAGTTGGAAAGTAACAGATGCTAGTGAGGCTGCAGAGAAAAAGGAACACTTATATATTGCTGGTAGGAATGTAAATTAGTTCAGCCACTGTGGAAAGCAGTCTGGCAATTTCTGAAGGAACTTAAAACAGAACTACCATTCAACCCACCAATCCCATTATTGAGTATATACTCAAAGGAACGTTAATCATTCTGCTATAAAGACACTAATACATGTATGTTCATCACAGCACTATTTGTAATACTAAAGACATGGAATCAACCTAAATGTTCATCAATGATAGAATTAATAAAGAAAAATGTAGTACATTTACACCATGGAATACTATGCAGCCATAAAAAAAGAACAAGGTTGGCCAGGCATGGTGGCTTATGCCTGTAATACCAGCACTTTGGGAAGCTGAGGCAGGTGGATCAAGAGGTCAAGAAATTGAGACCAACCTGGCCAACACGGTGAAACCCATTCTCTACTAAAAATACAAAAATTAGCTGGGCATGGTAGCATGCACCTGTAGTCCCAGCTACTCAAGAGGCTGAGACAGGAAAATCACTTGAGCTCAGGAGATGGAGGTTGCAATGAGCTGAGATTGTGCCCCTGCACTCCAGCCTGGTGACAGAGTGAGACTCTATCAAAAAAAAAAAAAAAGAACGAGGTTATGTTCTATCCAGGAACATGGATGGAGTTGGAGACCGTTATCCTAAGGAAACCAAAATAGGAACAGAAAACCAGACATCACATGTTCTTCCTTATGATTGGAGCTAACCTTTTAGGAAACATGGACACAAAGAAGAGAACAATAGACACCAAGGCCTACTTGAGGGTAATGGGTGGGAAGATCAAAAAACCACCTATTGGGTACTTTGCTTATTACATGGGTGACAAACTAACATGGATACCAAACCCCAACAACACACAATTTATCTGTAGACCCAATATACATATGTGTCCCTAAAACTAAAATTAAAGTTAAAAATATATATATAGAACACATCACCATTACCCCAAGAACTGTCCTCATGTCCCTTCCAGTTAGTTCCTCTGCCGAGAGGCAACCACCATTTTAATTCCTATTCACATAGATTAATGCTGCCTGATTTTGAAATTCACAGAATTGGAATAATATTTTATGTACTTTTAATGTGTCCTTCACTTTACACAATATTTATGAGACTGTATAAGTTGTTGTGGGCATTATTAGTTTGTTCCTTTATTGCTGAGTAGTTTTTCATTGTATGAACACACCACCCACGATTTGTTTATCTACTATCCTGTGTATGGATATTTGGAGAATTTCTAGTGTTTGGCTCTTACAAATAAAGCTTCTGTGAAGAAAAAAAAATGGGAATTGGGATAATCAGAAGAGAACTAGAAAACTTCACCATTACCAAAGATTTGCATGGAGAGAGTATAGTATGTATTAAACATAGTTATTTAAACATGTACTCTGGAGTACACACATACAAAAAAACAACTGATGTCAGATTTGTAAAACTAAATGTTATTGCCGTAAATTCTTCTCCCTTTTGTTAATTTGGACATTTCCCTGTCTCTACCTTTCTTTCAAGATAACTCTAACTTTCCATGATATGTCATTAATAATTTGCAAAGACCTGACTCACATTTCAGAATATGACACATCTGTTCTAGGAGACTTGAATTTTTGTAATGGTGCCCGCTGAAGTTTTTCCAACAAACTCTTCATCAATTATATTTGAAAAATATTTTTAATCTACATTTTCCCTACTTTTTACTATTTTAAGAAGACAGGAGTAATGCTCAATAGGATAGATAAGAAAAATATGGACTAATTATTCTAACTCTTCATTATTCGTTGTGTGCACAATTTAAGTATGTATCCACCTTATTCTATCTCCTAGGTAAGCTCTTGGAAAATCCAAACTAATTAAAATCTAATTGTATAAAAATATTTGTTGGTTCAAATGTATCCATTTTTCTTCTGTTTCAAATCATCTGATTCAATTCAGTGACTATTTACTTAATGTTTATTGTGTACAATGGAATACTTGGTATGGGGAACACAGAAGGATCAAATCAGGTTAAAATATAATGAGAACAAAGATGTAATCAACTCAGCTATATAACAGAGTCAAATAAGTGCACAACGTTTACCAATTTGAGAACATAAATACAATAGTTGCATTTTTTGAGGGCCTCTCATCTCTTTTCAAGCAGATATCTTCTCTTCTAGAGCCTCAAGCTCTTTCAAATTTATCTGAACATTCTGGAATTCGAATTTTCTAAAATTAAGTATTTATTTCTGATTAGGAATTCTTTTGTTCATGTCAACTTATATGATATTGTAATTTTCCCTGAAGATTCTGCTAAATTCTACTTCACCAACCAGTTCTTTCTTATTCAAGATTAAGTTCAGAGGCAGATTGACATAAGGAAAGTATATGAGCTTGAATGTTCAGGACATTTTTATTTCTATCACAAATAAAATTTTTTGCTTATGTAATAAATTGACTCACTCACTTGAGAAAGTCATTGAATATCTTACCATGTGACAGTCACTATTCTTTATTCTAAGAATAGAGCTGTAAACAAGATAGGCAAAATGGTATAGGATCTATTATAATTTGCTTATAATGTATTTAATTTTAAATTTTGCTTATAATTAATTTCTTAATTTCTGTTGTATCTTTGAAGATAATTTTTATTTCTTATTATAACAGGAAAAATAAAGTAGAAAAACAGTGAATTGTTATTAGGAAAACAGCTAGAATGTAGTGGTTGGTGTAGACAAACAATAAAAAGTAATCAAAAGAATACATAAAATTTCAGATAGTTGTTAAGTGCTGAGAAGAGAATAAAACTGAGTTGGTAATAGAGAATGAGCTTAGTTGGAGAATATTTTCTAGATTTTGGAGATGCTCTTAAGATGAAACGTACTAATGTGGTAAGAAAGGTAGGGATTGTGCAGAGTGTTGGTGGGCTTCCTTTAAAGAAATGTTTTGATGATCAGCAATTTCCTATGTAAAGTATAAAGTATATGCCTTTGATCTCTTTTTTTTTTTTTTTTGAGACAGTTTTGCTCTGTCTCTCAGGCTGGAATGCAGTGGCGCAATCCTGGCTCACTGCAACCTCCAACCTCTTCCTACTGGGTTCAAGAGATTCTCCTGGCAGGGGGCAGTGGCTCACACCTGTAATCCCAGCACTTTGGGAGGCTGAGGCAGATCACCTGAGGTCAGGAGTTCGAGACCAGCCTGACCAACATAGTGAAAGCCTATCTCTATGAAAAATACAAAAAATTAGCTGGGTATGGTGGCATGCATCTGTAATCCCCCCTACTAGGGAGGCTGAAGCAGGAGAACAACTGGGGAGGCAGGGTTTACAGTAAACCGAGATTATGCCACTGCATTCCAGCCTGGGTGACAGAGTGGGACTCCATCTCAAAACCAAAAATATATTCGCCTGTCTTAGCATCCCGAGTAGCTGGGATTACAGGCACTTGCAATCACACCCAGCTGATTTTTGTATTTTTTTAGTGAACAGTGGGCTTCACCATGTTGGCCAGGCTGGTCTCGAACTCCTGACCTCAGATGATCCACCAGCCTCGGCCTCCCAAAGTGCTGGGATTACAGGCATGAGCCACTATCTGTGGCCTGATTTCTATTTATAATAAATTTTACTTGTAAGGAAATAACATAATCACTCTGGCAATTTTTCTTCTAAATAAACTGTATTGTGATGGTTAATTTTAAATGTCAACTTGACTGGATTAAAGCATACTTAGGTAGCTGATAAAACATCATTTCTGGGTGTGTCTATGAGGGTGTTTCCAGTAGAGAGTAGCAATTTGAATCAATGGACTAAGAAGATCTACCCTCACCCCATGTGGACAGGCACTATCCAAAAGGCAAAGAAAAGGAGAATATTTTCAATCTCTCTCTCTCTCTCTCTTTCGCTCTCTTGCTCTTGCTCTCTCTCCCTCTCCCTCTCCCCGCTCTCTCTCTCTCTCTCTCTCTCTCTCTCTTCCTCTCTCTCCCTCTCTCCCTCTCCCTCTCCCCACTCTCTTTCTCTCTTTCTCTCTCTTCTGGATCTGGGAAACTTCTGCTACCTTTGGACTCAAGATTTGCACCAGTGGCCCGTCCACATTCTCAGGACTTCAGCCTTTGTCTAAGAGTAACACTATTGGTTTCCCTGGTTGTCGGGCTCTTAGACTTGGAGGTAGCTATGCCACTGTCTTACCTGGTTCTCCACCTTGCAGATGGCTTATTGTGGGACTTATGCTCCATAAACTGTGAGGCAATTCTCCTAATAAATCTCATTTCATCTATCTGTCTGTCTGTCGTCTATCTATTTATTTATCTATCTGCCTGTCTGCCTGTCTATCTGTCATCTATTTATCTCTATCACTCTCTCTCTACCCATCCATCTATCCATCCCTCCCTCCCTCCCTCACCTATGGATTCTGCCTCTCTGAAGAACCCTGACTAATATACATATTACTTGAGATGAAGAAAAGTTGTGAGATTGGAGGCCTGAGGGCATTTCTAAAAAGTCATGTCATCACTGATAACACATCTTTTCCCCCAAATGTTTGGAAAACTATTACATATGTATATTGCATTTTCCTATTTTGCCTGTTATTAGGAGGGTTCATGCAAAGTGGAGACTAGAGACAATTTTAGTGACATCCAAATGAACTCAAAACCTCAGAATTAGAATGCAAATTGAAACTCTTTTATAGATCAAATAAGTTCAGAAAAAATTGTCACAATTTAATACTTGAGCAGAAATGTGAAAAAATTTAAATAAAATACAACTCAAAAACCCCACGCACTTAGACAAGCCCTAAATTATAAAGCATGAAGTTTATTGGTCTAAATATTTTCATCAAGTACAGCATTTTGCCTTACAAAAAAAGGATCACTAAGGTTGAAAGTGCATCCGGAGCAAGTAGAACAGAAAAGAAGGTATCTGGTCTGGTAACCATAGGTTAAGGGTTTTTGATCCACAAAGAAAGCATCTTCAAATAAGTCAAGATAGAAAGTTGAAAGCTATAACCCAAACCTATGAAACATATACTTTCACTACAAAAAAATACAGATTGCTTCACAAAACAAATGATTTACTTATTGACATATCAAATGAAATATGTCTTAGTGATACTTAGCTAAAACATTTTAAAAAATAATTAATTGAAAGAAAATATTTTAGAATACTTTCCATGTCCCTACACTTCTCGCTATGAAAAAATAAGACTATTTTTCATAATATAGCTTATTTTTTTTAATATTGTATGTATTGAGACTGTAAATTGACATTCATATCACCACCATTGTCAATTAGCATTTATTAAATTTCTTTCTAGATCAGTGCTGGTTTACAATGTGATCGAAGGTGAAAAATCTTATTCTTTTTTTCTTTTTCTTTTTTTTTTTTTTTTGAGTAAGAGTCTCGCTCAGTTGCCGGGCTAGAATGCAGTGGCTCAATCTCTGCTTACTGCAACCTCCAACTCCCTGGTTCACACAATTCTTCTGCTTCAGCCTCCCAAGTAGCTGGGATTACAGGCACACGCCACCACGCCCAGCTAATTTTTGTATTTTTAGTAGAGACATGGTTTCACCATGTTGGCCATGATAGTCTCTATCTCCTGACCTCATAATATGCCCACCTCGGCCTCCCAAAGTGCTGGGATTACAGGAGTGAGCCACTGCGCTCAGCCAAAAAATCTTATATTTTCAGAAAAGGGCAGAATAATATATTCATGATCTTGAGTTTGACAAAATTTTGTTAAAGGAACACAGAAAATGTTACAAGAAAAAATGGATAATTTAAAATACATTAGAATTAAAAATTTCTGTTCCCCAAAACATAGCATTAAAAATAAGGGAAAAGGCAAGGCACAGAGTATAATAATATGTTTGTAAATGAGTATAGACATTCTAGAACAACGCTATACAAGAGAACTTTCTGCAATGTCTGAAACTGAGCTAGCTGTCCAATATGGTAGCCACTAACTGTGCATAAATATTGATCACTTGACATGTGACCAGTGTGAGAAGTCAAATTTAAAATTTCATTTAATTTTAAGTTAAAATTTATTTAATTTTTTAAAGAATATTGCCAGTGGCTACTATATTAAACAGTGCATTTCAAGTGGGTCTTAGAGACATATGTATAGTTGCTTATTAGAACCTAGGCCTTCTAACTCCATATGTACTGTTCTATGATATTATAGCAAGTATATATTTCCAGCTAGTTTTGAACTTCATAGTAAAGACATACACATTATTAGAAATGTTTGTGTTTTATTCATTTTATTTTTAAGCTCTATTCCCACTAGTTAATTTTACTCATTCAATTGTCATATGTAATAGCTATTGAAATAGCTAAAATAATTATTTTTTTATTCATTTTTAAATTGAATTTTATCAAATGTATTAATTTTACTTCCCTGGAGAAGCATCACGAAATAGTGTAGGCAAAAAAATTAAACTAAAAGCCAAATTCTGCAGGGTTTTTTTTAAGATTAGCTAAAAGTTGTATTTTTAATTACATTTTAAATATTTGTCCAAATTATTGGATGCTGCTTTGCAAATAAGCTTGAGAAAAAGAAAGAAAAAAAAAACACACACAAAAAAAAACTTTATTTGGTGTGATTTGAGAGAGACTAGAAGGTAATTTAGTTGTAAAACTCTTTCCACGATGTTAGGATCATTATCATTGGTCTTATCACAAACCTTTATTTGCATCATCACTGTCATTAATAAATAGCAATCAGATTAATCAATTTTAGCATTAGAATCCTATGATTTTAAAATCAAAATATTATTAGCATAAAGAATTCTGTCTTTACTATTGACATCAATAATAGCTACTACTACTCATTGCTTACTCTATGCTAGTCATTATACTGGACATATCACATGTTAAATCCAAATTCCAGCTTCAAATCTCTGTTGCCTATATGAATCATCTACCAGGAAGTTGCTTCTCTGTCATATTTGAGTTCTGCATTAGGCTTCTACCGGTCACTGCCTAGAAATTGACATCTATTGGATGCCCAATCCCTTAATTTCACATAGACTACTACTAAGGTTTTTATATATATGACAGAATTGATTGAAAAGTTGAGCCACTGCTGAAGGGAATCAAGTTACAACATAGGAAAAAACAACAAAAAATCCCAACACACTATGCTAAGTATGACTGTTCCCATAGTGCTAAAGAAAATAACTACAGGCCAGGCATGGTGGCTCACGCCTGTAATGCCAGCACTTTGGGAGGCCAAGGCAGATGGATCGCCTGAGGTCAGGAGTTTGAAACCAGCCTGGCCAACATGGTGAAACCCCATCTCTACTAAAAAAACAACAACAACAACAAAAAATAGCTCACGTGGTGGCGCATGCCTGTAATCTCAGCTACTCGGGGGGCTGAAGCAGGAGAATCGCTTGAACCCTGGAGGCAGAGGTTGCAGTGAGCCAAGATTGCAACACTGCACTCCAGTCTGCATGA
>NW_016107677.1:935448-985972 GCF_001604975.1 Cebus imitator | reverse complement strand
TCTTTCTTTCTTTCTTTCTTTCTTTCTTCCTTTCTTTCTTTCTTTCTTCTTTCTGTTCTTTAGAGATGGAGTCCTTCTCTGTGGCCCAGGCTGGAGCGCAGAGCCGCAATCTTGGTCACTTCAACCTCCACCTCCCGAGTTCAAGCAATTCTCCTGCTTCAACCTCCCGAGCAGCTAAGATTACAGGTACCCACCACCATGCCTAGCTAATTTTTTTTTTTTTTTTTTTGTATTTTTAGTAGAGATGGGTTTTCCCTGTGTTGGCCAGGCTGGTCTCAAACTCCTGACCTCAGGTGATTTCCTCACCTTGACCTCCCAAAGTGGTGGTATTACAGGCATGAGCCACTGCACCCAGTCCAGCTTTTTTTCTTAACATTATAAATGTATTAGACAAAATGCCACAGTTGTGCATTTGTCTGAATTAGAGCTATCCAATGCTGTAGAAGTCAGGAGCTTCAAAAGACTATGTTGATATTGACATCGTCATTCCAAGGTCTACTTTCCTTTGAGATGCCTTCATTACTGTAAGGTGAATATAAGCTTCCTCGTTTATCAAACTTGTTGATGGATAACTATTGTTTATAATGCTTGTGCACACACACACTCCATACAGCTTCTTAGGATGAACCAAATTTCTCATTGATAGTGTCAAGTAAATCACATTAATGAAGATGTTAATTTTCCTAAAGGCCAAATAATCTTCATAGAGTCTACTGCCTTGAAATGCAAATCCATATTACTACTTCCAAACTGAGGCACAAAGAAAATATGGCACATTGTATTTTCTAGATAGGACTGAAGCAATATTTCTAGTCCCTAAAGTTATTTCACAATATTGACATTACTTATCCAGAAGTTAAATTTCTTTCCATTCTCCTTGAACCTGGTAAGATTTTGATCATCCTGATAAACAGAATATGTCATAAGTTGTATTGATCTCTGAGGATAGGTTAGAAAAGGGGATACAGCTCTTACCTGGCTTTCTCTTGGAACATTCACTATTAGAACATAGCCACTAGCTAGAGCACGGTATCTTATCCCTATAATCCCAGCACTTTGAGAGGCTGAGGCAGGAGATCACCTGGGGTCAGGAGTTTGAGACCAGCCTGGCCAACATGGTGAAACTAAAAATACAAAAAATTAGCTGGGCGGGGTGGTAAAAAGCTGTAATCCCAGCTACAATGAAGGCTGGGGCATGAGAATCACTTGAACCCAGGAGACAGAGGTTGCAGTGAAGCAAGATCATGCCATTGCACTCCAGCCGGGACAACAAAGGGAGACGCTGTCAAAAAAAAAAATCTAGCCATTATGTTGTGAGATAGCCCACACCACTTAGAGAGGCACTATGGCAGGTGTTTAAGCAAACAGCCTCAACTGAAGTCTAAACTAGCATCATGCACTGTTTTACTCAAAAGTTGTCTCACTATCTCTCAAAAATATTCAAGGATCTCCTCAGTCAGACTTTTGCTTCCTTTTCTAGAAGATTCACTGACGTTCTTTTCTTTCACCACATTTGACTCCTTCTCCATGAACGTAACAGCAAGCACCCTACCTTCATTCCATCCCATTGCCCCTCCTGTCCTTTTCAATCTCTCACTGTCTAAGTCCTACCCTTTCTTCAACGTCCACAAATCTTACCTTAAATAAGCCTCACCTTGGATTTCCAGCCTTCACTCAACTCTGCCTTCCCTGAACTTTGGAATTTTCCCTAGGATAGCAACTTGAAAGTGAACTTGAGCTACTGAGTATATCTACTTAAGTTTTATGAATGTGACTAGAGTCAGATCATATCAAGCATATTAAAAATCTTCCAGCCCTTAAACATATGCCGTTATCTCTCGTTTGAATCCTTTTTCTGCAACTCATCACATACCGTTCAATTCTATGCTTAAGTGTCGCTTCCTTGGAAAAGTCTTAGTTTATTTTCCAACTAGCTTAGGTCCACAAAACAGAATCAATAAAAGCATAACAAAAATATCAACAAAAACTATCATCACTGAAACAACCAAAACGCCTTTTTCCAACCAATACCCCTTTGAAGATCATCTGGCTGATTCAGAATTGCTTAACTTTCTCTTCTTTTTGACAAATTAGATATTCTGTTTGGTCAGAATGGGCAAATCTCTGTTAAGAACACTGAAGATTCAACTTGAAATTGTTCACTGGGTGGCGCTGCGGTGTCGACCCCACAGTACATGTGAGTGATGTGTTGCAGTGGGTGGGGGAGCTCCAGGGGAAAAGGCTGTATAATCTGTCTTGCTCTGTGAAAGACAGACAGGGGAAAAACAACGTAGGAGTTAAGATTGTAGAGAAATAGAGATTTTAGTAGGTATATGGAATTAGGGAAAGGGATAACTTTCAGAAAATAAATCTGGAGGAATCTGCATGGCTATGAGGAGAATATCTGTTTTCACAGAGAACATGATAGAAGATCAATATTTAGTTTTAATTCCATGAAGAGGGTGACTCCCAGCTGATATCTAGGCTTTAGCTTTGCTGTCCTTCATCATCATGGTACTTATCAGATTAAGATTTTTTAAATGTTTGAATAACGTGTTTTTGCTTAAAGTTTGTCTCTCCCACAGAACCGTAATCAACCTAAGGGCAAGGCTCATGTTTCTTTGGCTCATTGGTATACAGGTTGAGAGTCCCTAATCTGAAAATCTGAAGTCCAAAATGTTCCCAAATCTGAAACTTTCTAAGCACTGACATGTCACCACAATTAGAAAATTCCACACCTGACCTCATGTGACAGGTTGCATATATTATAAAAAATATTGTATAAAATTACTTTCAGGCAATGTGTATAAGATCTATAGAAACATAAATGAATTTTGTGTTTAGACTTATGTCCCAATCTCATTATGTATATGGGAATATTCCTGAATCCCCCACAAAAAAAAAAAATTAACATTTGAAACACTTCTGGTCCCAAGAGATACGTATAAGGGTTACTTAGCCTGTCATGTCATCATCAAAACCAATTTCTGTTATGTAATAGGTGTTCAGTAAATATTTGTTGGTGAGGGAATAATGATCTCAAGTGGATCATAGATATTTTAGGACAGAGAGTGTGCCTTATGATCTTTTTATCTTAATCTATCACAGTGCCACACAGAGTTGGGTTTTTAAAATGTTTACTCTTGATGAAAATTGCTACCATTTATAGAGAATTTACCATAGGCTAGATGTGCTTTATACGTTTGATCTAATCTAATAATCAAAACCACTGTTAGTTATAGGAACTATTATTCCCATTTTCCAAATTAGGTACTGGAAATGCAGAGATATTAAGTAAATTATCCTAAATCATGTAATCTGTAAATAATGGTATCGAGATTCTAACCCAAGCCCATTTAAAACCTGTGCTTTTGTTTTCTCAACTACTGAACTAGTTTTCTTTGGAACTGTTATAAGTCACTGATGTATCCTGAGCAGGCTTACACCACTTTAAGCTGCATTTTTTCTAACCAGCATTATGAGAATTTTTATTTCTACAAATAAATGCAGTATAACAAATTTTACTGGAAAAGTTTTAAGAAGTGGGTAAAAAATTTTTTAAAGTAGGTAAAAATAAATATGCTTATAAATTATTATAGAAACAATACAAAAGAAGATTAAAATTCTCAATAAGGACAAACCAAAATGTGTTCAATCATATAAAGGCTTTTCTGCTGCAAGAAATCGAGATAAAGCTGAAGACCCATCTTGGTTTTGCTGCTGAAAAATGTGCAGAATAACTTAGAAAAACCAGCTGCGCTCAAACGTTGTAAGCCTGCTCCCTGCACCTGCCTATTTTTGATCTGAGAAAAGTTGACGACCACAGTGCAAGACAGAGCTGATGATAGGACCGCCAGACCTTCTCCATCCAGAGTCCGTCATCCTACATTAATCTTTAAGTAGAATCGGAAGAAAAGCAAGCCAGTAGGGAGGTCTGAACTCTGCAGCCGGGTGACTGCATCTCCTCCATTGTAGTGCTCAAAATCGTTTATTTTTTGGCCAGCAGAACAACTTCGTAGAACAACCGCCTCTAGCAAACGCCAGCTGCCCCGCAGCCTTCACAAGCTGCGTCTGACACTGACCAACAGTCTTATCAGAACCTCAAGGTGTGTGATGTAGCAACTGTGGGCTATACCTGGAAAACCCTTGAGAACATGAGAGGTAGAAGAAAGCACCACTGTTTGCCCATTACAGCATGTAATACGGAGATAAGGTCAGGGAAAGAGGAGATGATTATCAAGCAAAACCAAATCATCTACTGCACAATTTGACTTATATCTGGCTCTGGTTGGTCATACAAGGTGGGTGGTGGGGTATGGGGCACATAACGACGTCCTGCAGAAGAGTTGGCCCTAATGTGTGCTCTATACTAATTGCTCACTTCTTTCTTTTAGCCAAGAAAGACCTGAAACAGGATTTGTACATGCAGATATGCAGAAAGATACAGAACTTAAAATGAGAAGGAAGAAGAAGGAAAACCAACTCAACAAGCTAAAAGTTAAGACATGTATCTAATAGGAACCTTGACAACATCTCATTGGAATCTAAATCCTTACATGAGACTTTCTATTTGCAGTTGATAGCTCATGTAGCACACAAGAGCTGAACATTATTAAACCAAAATTAATGTCTTATATAGCTGTAAAGAGCCTAGTTCCAGAAATAGTATGAATAGCTTATAGGGATTGTTAATGATAGGCCATAACCAAAGAATACTATTAAATGAAATGATGTCTTTCTGGAATTTTGAAGGATATTTGGGACAAGAAATACCTTCTTTAAAAGCTGTGAAAGATAATGCAAAAAAAGAAAACTTAATTGTAGAGAAATTGTTGTGGTCAGTGGACGATTAAATACATAGTTGTAGAAAATATTTTATTCCTGATAATTATTCAAAAAAAAAGTAAGTTTACCAGCGCAGATAAAATCTTTCAATAACTCAAAAGTTTCTACAGCTCTCTGTAATGCAAAATTATCTAGCAGCAGGAGGAACCAGCACAGTCTGACATGTGGCAGTATAAACTGGTAATTTAATTAGAAGAATAGTAGTTCTGAATTAATTAACCCTTGAGTGATATTTTTTAAATTAGATTTTCGGTTTCCGGGTCTCTTGGTTGTCTTCATCATTATGGACTTTGAGCGCCACCCAGTGGAGAAATGCATACATACAGTTTGCAAAGCTTTAAAAAAGTAATGTTCTTTAAAGTCTCATTATTTAATATATAACCTCATGAGCATCTGGATGAAATCTCATAATGGGAAAACTACATTTTTTTTCTTTTTTTCTTGTAGGCTAGGAAGCCAGTAGGACACTGTGTGGGCACCCTAGAGGAAACTCCTCAGTGCATTTCTGCAGGCAGCCATATGGTTAGAATCAGCGGGTTCACCAAGTGCCAGCTTACAACAATGGGCGTGTATATGAATAGCATGCAAGCAATCAGACTAGCTATGGGTTTCATATACTCCCTCTGTATAGGGAGCTTTTTACACCTTATGGAAAAGGTACGTTAGACAAGAGCTAATATTTTTCTCCCCAGTAAGGCAGCAGGACCGCCGTTAAAGTGATGTCAGAGTTTCCATTTCAGCTCTTATTTTCAATGCTTTAGCTCTCTGCCGTAAACATTAACTCTATAAAAAAAATTACATACTCAGTTATATTGCATCTCAGGCCAGGAGAACATTCTTATTAACTAAATGGTCTTGAAAAGAAATTAGATTGAGCATCATAAAATTCTATTTTTAGGGGAAGTGGGACCAACACAGAGGAAAATGAGGGATTTTTTATTTTTATTTTTTTTGTAAACTGTAATGTGTTCTCTTTCAAATGTTTGGGAAGAAAACAGCAAGAGGAGTCAGAATATAGAAAGTTTGTCCAACCCTGCCTCTAAGAACATATCTAGTTATTCTGATTATTATCATGCTACGCAAGGAGTTTATTCTGTAAAAATCAGGTCAAAGCGGCATTCCTTAATCCTGCCCTCCTAAATAACACAAACAGGTAATTTAGAAAATATTTTTGAATAAACAAGCAAACACTCCCCTCACTCTGTCCAGTGGTACTCCAGCTCTCAGAGTCATGGCTCAGGCAGATTGAGGTTTCTGTGGTATGGCCTCTCCCCACGCAATACCTGCTACCGTGATAAAAAGCATGCCAGTCTTCCTTGTGGTCTGAAAAGTTCCAGTTCTGAGTACTCAATTCATTTGGATAAAATTGATTTTTTTAACTATGAAAAAAATTTCAACTGTCTGATCAAGGCTGTATTTTTCTTTTGTATGATCTGCATTCCCTGTGGAAAAAGGAGTTGGTGGTAACCTCAGATCTCTGACTCCGGAGTTTTAAAAAAAGAAAAATAAGAAAAGGAGGAAGAGGAGAATGAGAGGAAGAGGAAGAAAATGAGATAAGAGAAAGAAGGGAAGCAAGAAAGGGAGAAAGAGAAAAGATGAAGGAAGGAAAGAAATGAAAGGAAGAAAAGAAGGAAGGAAGGAAGAGATAGAGAAAGAAAAGAAAATCTTATAAATTTAATATTAGGCCAAAAAAATTGTGGTTTTGGCATAAAAACTGCCCTTTTAACTTCTGAAAACTATTTTTTCTGGTTTGGAAAAGAAATAGAGCAGTTTTGTGATGAAAGGATTTATAGAGAAGGCTTTCTTGGTATTCTGGTTGGATTTATTTCAACTTCTATTTAGAGAGAATATTTGTCATATATTTAACTTGTTTTATAGTATTAAGGTCATTCCATGAGAAGACTAAAGCAATTATAAGAATACTGTCTAACTTGCTGCCCACCCCCACCTCAGCTTCAAGAATACCAAAGTACCAGACATAAATTTAAATTTCCTGACTTGTGAAGGGATGTTAGCCATGGTGTCACCTATATTTTTTCCTCGTGTCTCTGTATTTCCTTGTAACCACCATGAGGCTTATAGATGCTTTACATTTTTTAAAGTGTATTTTGTCTTTGTATTTCATTTACTTCTCTCATCTTTCTAAGACATGAAGGACTGCATAATTTAGGATCATAAGAAAGAGGACTATACAGGAAAGCTAATTCAAAGCTTCAGACTCAGGGTAGGCAGTTTAGGACACAACACTTATTATCATCTCCCTGAACCTCAGACGTTATCAGTCTGCAGAGAAATTTAATCCTGAACATAAATTGCATTTCCTAAAAAAACATAATCTTGCCTTAAGACACCAACCTCCCTGATTACAGGGAATGTCTGTGTTTACACATTTGTACAGAGCATGCTGACTGTATTAGTGCCCTAGGAAACAAAGTGTGTGTTGCTCACAGACCTGCTGCAAGCACTAAGGAGAGAAAGAAAAAGAAATTTTGAAATCAGACCCCAGATCTCCAACTCCTTTCAAATTCTTGAAGCACATTAGCTTTACTACTGCATGATGTACACGGTAGTATTTCTTCTAATGAAATCTGACTAAAAGTTTAAATGAGTTTAATGCATGAAATGTATAAATAAAACGTGGCCTTGATTAAATTTAGACTTGATACATAACTTAAATGGGTAGCCCAAGAATAGCATTGGTGTCATGTGTCTAGACCTTTTCAGGCTTTGCAAAAGTAGTTTGGATTTTATCAGTTAGTGCAGAGCACTTTCTATCAGGAGCACAGTGTATGTACAAAGTTGAAATATGCAAAAGCACTGCGGAGAAAAGTGAACGTAATTGAAGAGAAGTGAAAAAATAACATGAGCTATTAAAAGGTGACCACAGAGTGAAATTTTGAAGGGTTGACTTGCAAAGAGAAATTTATATAGGTAAAAGATTCTACTTGCCATTTCTTCTGGATCTCTTTTTGTTTCATGACTTTTGAAAAATCTCGTGATTTTATGAAGCCTCAGTTTTCCCGTCATGGATCCAGATGCCTTATTTGCCTACTTTCTAATTTGTTGGAAGGATCAGAATTAGATAACAAATACAAAAGGATTTGGATTCTGTAGAATGCTTATAAATCTAAGGCATTATCATTGTAATAATTTCAGCTATATATATAATACACTAGCCTTTCAGTGTATTGAAAATACACAACTGGGTTGTTTTTTTGTTTGTTTGTTTTTTGTTTTGTTTTGTTTTTGAGACGGAGTTTCGCTCTTGTTACCCAGGCTGGAGTGCAATGGCGCGATCTCGGCTCACCGCAACCTCCGCCTCCTGGGTTCAGGCAATTCTCCTGCCTCAGCCTCCCGAGTAGCTGGGATTACAGGCACGCGCCACCATGCCCAGCTAATGTTTTGTAGTTTTAGTAGGGACGGGGTTTCACCATGTTTACCAGGATGGTCTTGATCTCTTGACCTCTTGATCCACCCGCCTCGGCCTCCCAAAGTGCTGGGATTACAGGCGTGAACTGGGTATTTTTTTAAGGATTTATCCAAAAATCTACAAGACCAAATCTATTACTCATATAAAACTCTTTGACCACATGACATAAAAAAGAGACCTTTTCAGAAACTAACTTTTCAGCTAGTGTATTAGATATGTAACCCATTATTTGTAATAGGTAGGGTTAAAGTTATTAGGCATATTAAATGAACTTTAAAAACAGCTCCTGGGAAACTACATAAATTAGTAGTAAAATATATGGTCTTTGAAGTCAGCCATCCTCAGCTTCAAGTCTGCCCCTGCTACTTACTCTCTATAAGTAACACCGTTGTACAATTGAGAATATTACCATATCTTCATAAACTGCTTTTATATCACTGATAAAATGGTGATTAAAATGCCTGCTTAATGGTTTTGCTGTGATGATTAAATAATACGATATGTAGAGAAGTTTTAACTCATGACTGGTGTTCAATAGTAACCATTCAAAACATTATTTCCTTTTTAATGTCACATACATACTACATAAATACCAGACTACGCATTTCAAGGCAATCACACCCACAAATAAAAAAGAACATATTCCACTTCAAAAGGTCGAAGACTTATTCCATATTGACAGTTTAAAAATGGAAGACCAGTCCTGAAGTCTCCCAGACTGAAGATGGAAGGGGGATAAATGAGACATTGCAACATAAGGACAGAGGAGGATAGAGTGGCAAAAATTTCTCTTAAACTTCCTCACGAGAAATGTTTGATGATTTTAGGCTAACCTACAGCCAAACTCTGTTTTTTGGTTTTATTTTCATTTTTTTTTTCTGTTTTAAAGATTGCACAGTACCACTCAGTTTCAGTCATCTAACAGAATAAAACCAGGTGAGTTTGAGCCAATTTTGCCTTTCATTTTTCAACTTTGTTTATTACTTTACTTAAACCACAACATTCTGAGATCTCACAAGAAAATCTGTTTCTGTGACATTTTCAGCCTGATTTCCAAACCAAAGAAAGAGGTTCAAATAAACTTGGGCTTGTTTCAAAAAAGCATCTGAGATTCTGGTTGTTTATTTGAAGCATTCTGGACTCCTGACCTTTAGAGATTCCCCCACCACCGATACAGAGAGCCTACAATGAATTTACTGTGCAACAGTCTAGTGCTTTAGTGTCTGAACGGATAAAAATCCCATTGGTTTCAAGGAAAGTTGTTTCCAAACATATTCAGTGGAATCAAGCCTTGAGCAACTATATCGATACCCTCCTTTTAGGAAATTATATCAACCAGTCAGGGCTCTAGTTCAGAAAGCCTGTAATAGATCATGTATTCAATATGCTTAATGAGTTTAAGAAGTATTCCTAGGTTGACACCAATAAGAAGAGGCTCTTGTTGAAGTAGGTGGAGGGTTTAATATTTCCTGGAGCACTATAGAAAAATTCAGACCAAACTGCTCTCTCCTATACAGAGCTTCCTTTAACAACACTGTGGAACTTTAGAAAGTATGCCAATCCTCCCTACGTTCTTGAACTTTTTCAAAACCTAAAGTCTGCCACTTTTGAAACGATGAACACTGAGAAATTGGATTTGAAACCACAGCATTAAATGCTTAAAATTCGATCCTTCTGTCAGGACCTGGGATAAATTAAACTGATGTACATTATTTTTAAAGAAAGGAAAAAAATATGGGAAGCGGGTTTTGAACCCTGAAGGCATAGAACAAAACAAGTTACGCAGGTGATACAAACCATCTTAGTTCATTCCTATAATGGCTTTCTACTTCCATATGGTGGCCCATACTGGAAGTAATTCTTAGGAAAACATGTTTGCATGTGATAAATAAAACATTATTTTAGAGGTTTCTGTTTTCATTTTCAGAGATTGCTATTTTTTAATTCGGCGTTCAGACTGCTGTTTAATTTTTTTTTAACTGTGGTATTTGAGTTTATTTTTTCAAAGAGAGAGTGCTAGAGAATGTGTATAGATGATAAGGGTATAAGGTGAACGATTATCAAGTGTTTCCATCAGATGAATTCAGTGCAGCTGGACGATATGTATTAGGATTCAATCAAAGCTTTAGGAATTTAAACATAAAATGGGTTGAGTTTCACTTTAGCATATTGTAAACTTGTTAATAAGTTATTTTACTAATACTGCATAAATTTTATTAACATCTAACTTTCAAATAATAGCATTAGTCTAAAGATAAATACACTGTTAACAGTAAAAGACTCTAGTTTATTCATTTTAGTTGTTGTCAATGGAATAATTTAATTTCATAATAGGTGCAAAACTGATTGAAAGCTTCCCAATTTAGAGAAATATTGAAAAATAAATTTCTTGATAATGATTCAAGCAGCAATAAGAAGCTCAAATATCAGAAGAGACCCCCCATAGATAAACATCATTCAAATATTTTAAAAATCTAACAATTTAAGTTCACTGCACATACTTCTGCCAGAGAGCATGGCTTTTTTTACTCTGTTACAGATCATTCTGGTATAAAGTATAAGCTTGTTTTGAGATCTTGAATATTTGCAAAACAGGAATAGAAGATAGAAGATGTCTACCAAATTTTCACTTTTGAAAAACATGCGTGTGTATGTATATGCCTACACTATTACAATAGACAGCGTCATTTTTCAATCAAATTATAATCACTTAAGTGGACTTTGAGATTTAGTGTGGGTTTTTTAATATCTTCAGAAATTTCACTTAAAATTTTGCTATTTTATTTAATAATTAAAATGAATTATCTATATGTAATAGACTTTAAAAAGTAGCAAGACACTGCAGAATATAGACATAAGTGTCCCCTGTAGACTACAGAATATTTAGAACTAGATATATTCAAATTGAAGTAGAGACATTAAAGAGTAACTCGGAAAAAAAAATGGGTGAAATAGAATTAATGGGGTATGTAAATATTCATGACAATGAAATATTCAAAAGTTAAATGAGTACTTTATCCATTCCACACAGAACTTTTATGTTTTCTCAAAAATTCTCCTGGAACAAGGCCCAAACATCAGAGGTGGAACAAATGAATGCTTACCAGCAAACAACAAACCAGTGTAAGCTGTGAAGCTGCCACACCCATGGAACCCCTTGTTTCAGTTTGCATTCCAGACTGTTCCGTTTCATTTTATAGCATCAAAAGTGCACAGAAAACATATTCCTGAATCAGTTAACATAACATGCAGCCTTTTTTTTTAACCTCTGATCTTAAACAGTGCCTATGAACTAAAGCAAAAGTCATGCAGCTTTCTGGTGAATTTGATCTCTGTTTGCAGTCACCAATTAGTTTTAATCATTCAAGATCTCACATCCTTAGTTTTATGATTTTGATCATAAAGTCCTGAGTGTTTTATTTCACATTACTTCATTGATTGGGACCTGAGACTCAAAGGAAAGCTAAGGAATACTACAAATCTCAAGGTTGTAAACACTATTGTAAAACCAGGTAGTTCCTTAAAGAGGGTGTTTTCTGAAATCTTTTTTTGACTAGACTCTCCATTCTCATATATATTAAGCAGCTCAAAGGGCATGCTCTTTTGAGAAAGACTTAAATTATTTGTACATCCTTCCTTTCTCCTACAATAACTGAGAGGGTTTTAAATCAATTTTTGTTGACACAATTTTTTTACCAATTTATTTTTAAGTTTTCAATTTTGTAATTTATTGGATATATTGAATCTTTTTAAAAATATGCTGAACTACAAGCAAATGGAGTCTCAAAATTTTTCTCACATATGCCATATCAAAATAGAGTGTATACACTGGGAGATTCCTTGAAAGGACATGACTAACATCCATTTGTCATTATTTATGTATGTCAGAGTTTTCCAAGAATTTATGATATTTAGAGAGTATATGTTTCAAACTATAGTACCTCTAAAACCATGTGATAACAGATGTTTATAATTTAGAGTTTATGATAAGATAATTATGTATCAATAACACTGTTATAAATTTTTCTCAAGAAATTTTTCAAAAATTTGTTTCTGTGAAAGCATTTAAATAACTCAGTCTTCATCTGAAAATCTTTTTCTTCATTAAATTTTATTTTGGAAAAAAGCAGGTAAATCATCACAATTGAGTACTTTGGCCTTTCATAGATGGAAATTTATTCCATGTATTCACAAAGGGCCACTTCCTATTACAGTAACACCTTACTAAGTGGGTGTCATTGACTGTCACTGAAAGGAAGAACTATTTTTGTGCTGTTATAATTTTTATTCAAAACTGACTCAAAAACTTTTCAAATTTAGGACTACCTTCAAGTTGGAATTGAACCACCCTGGAGAAAATGCAAGGGCCGTCAATCATTTTATGGCCACTACACAGCTGATGGGGAAACAGCATAGTTTTGGCAACCATGGGGAAACCTTTTTCATACCAAAACCACAGTGGTGTCTTTGATCCCAGAAAGGGAAGGCAAGACCTGTTGGCTTTTTTCTTAAGGATTTATCCAGAAATGTACAAGAACAAATCCATTGCTCATACAAAATACTTTGACCACATGACACAGAAAAGAGACCTTTTCAGAAATATTCAATAGGGAATTTTCCCTCTAGTCCTAAAGCTTGCAAAATCTCTGATAAATTTCTTACTGGAATACAGTCTTTACCAAAATTTATTTTCATTGGGTATCCCAAATGCTAACTTCCAATGGAAGCTTTGCTTTATTATTTTTTAATGGTACCCACGTAATTGTTTTATATATATATATATATATATATATATATGTATGTATATACACACACATGTATGTGGATACATACAAACAAACACACACACACAAACCATTAATCAGTTCCTTTCTGCAATTGGTAAAAAAATAAAAATTAAAAAAAGTCTAAAAAATTAGGAATGTACTTCTAAAAATGAGGTCTTAATTTGTCAATTTATTGAGAATGTAACAGGAGGATTAAAATCTTTCTAACTTACTGTGATTTTTGAAATATGACCTTAATTATTTTAATATTATCAATTATTCTAATAAGTTGCAAACAAAAGGGTCACTGTTGTATGTTATATATACATTGTTATATGTGACTGTAATGCTTCATGAGCTTGGTCTTTATTCAGCTTAACTCTCGATTCCATAGAATGAAAGTGAAATGAAATTTCTAGAGTATGTGTTACATGACTAAAACTCTGCCAGGGACTTTACTTTTTCATCTCATTTAATCATATGATAATCCTGCGGATGTTGTGGTAGACTGCAGTATTTTTCCAGTTATTCTTTGCCTTTTCCTATGAGGTAATGATAACTTCCTGCATGTGAGGCTTGGGTGTGTGACTTCCTCCTGCCTATTTAAAGGTCAGTGAGAGTGATGCATGACCCATTTAAGCAAACCCTTTCAGAGCTGCCCTATAGTCGGTTCCTGCATCTCTCTTCTCCCTCTGCCATAAGAACCAACACATACCAGAAGGGGTGGCTGCTTCTGCCAGAAGTAAGAAAACAGGGAGCAGAGCTTTAGTTGACCTGAAAAGGATCTGCAATCCAAGCAAGAAATGGACCTTTGTTGTAAGCCTCCCAGATTGTAGCAATATTTTTGACCACAAACAACTTAACAGAACACTGGTAAGTAACATTAATACTCATTTTTTAGAAGAGTGCACTAAGGATCAGAAGAAGGAAGGAAGTTTCCCAAAGTAGCATATTAGTAAACTAAACAGCAAGGAAATGAATGCAGGTGTCTGTCTCTATCTCCCATGTACTACCTTATAGTATCTCCCACGGTCAAAATGTATGTATGCCAACTCATTATCTCAAAGATTCCTTATTTGTATAATTCAACTAAACACCAAACAGAATTATCCATTATTCCTCTGATTCACAGTTTTTCCTCTGTAGGTCTTTACAAAGACTAGACCACTAGTTTGCAAAACTTCTTCGTTTATCTTTCATTTTCTATTCTATTCTCTTTTATTTACTTATCATCTGTTTATATTTCTTCCAAAGTTAATATACGTATTTTCATTATTTTAGTATTCTAATCTTAACTCCATACTTGGGTACAAATCCCCACTCTGCCACTTATTGGCTCTATTACCACGAACAAGTCACAATCTCTCTGAGCCTCAGTTCTTGGCATATATATAGGGTAATAATATCTATTCACATGCTTTCTTTGATAATCAATAATGCATGAAAAACTGTAGTCATAGCAGGAATCTAACAAAGATTAACTTTTTTTCCTAGTATCCTATCCCTCCTGTTAAGTAAGGTAACATCTTTCTAGAAGAAATTACAGAGTCATGGATAACCAGTTCAACAAAATATTCAAACAATACTTTTGAAACCAACAGAGAAAAAAAAAATGCTTCACCTTTCACCTTGAGTTTCCTCAGCTTATATATTAATATATTGTTTATTTCTTTTTTTTGGGGGGGGGGACAGAGTGTCGCTCAGGCACCCAGGTTGGAGTGCAATGGCATTATCTTAGCTCACTTCTCAACTTCCTGGGCTTAAGTGATCTTCCCACCTCAGCTTCCTGAGTAGATGGGACTACCAGTGCACACCACCACACTCAGCTAATTTTTGTATTTTTCGTAAAGACTGAGTTTCACCGTAGTGCTCAGGCTGGTCTCAAATCCTGAAGTTCAAGAGATCTGCCTGCCTCGGCCTCCCAAGTTGCTGAGATTACAGGTGTGAGTCACTGAGCCTGGCCTCAGTTTATATATTTTTACCTTTAGGTTCTTTGAAAGAGACGACTTGTTTTGCTTGTTTTTCTAAGGGACTTTGTAGATTGTTTTATAAAACCAGTAACTTTGGCTATGTATATATGTGTGTATATATATATGTGTGTGTGTGGGGGGGTGTATATGTGTATATATGTGTGTGCGTATAGATACGTATATGTGTGTGTATGTATGTATACATATGTGTGTGTGTATACACACACACACACACACACACACACACACATATATATATATATATATATATATAGAGAGAGAGAGAGAGACAGAGTCTTGTTCTGTCACCCAAGCCGGAGTGCAGTGGCATGATCTTGGCTCACTGCAGCCTCCGCCTCCTAGGTTCAAGCAATTCTCCTGCCTCAGCCTCCTGAGTAGCTGGGACTACAGGCCTGTGCCACCACATGTGGCTAACTTTTTTGTTTTGTTGTTTTTTTTTCTTAGTGCAGATAGTTATCACCGTATTGGACAGACTGGTCTCAAACTCCTGACCTCAAGGGATCTGCCCACCTCGGCCTCCCACAGTGCTGTCTTACAGGCGTGAGCCACCACGCTTGACCCTTCGGCAAAATTTATTTTTCTTGTATCTGTTCAATCAAAAGTATCAGGTCTTCTATACTGGATTTGTCTTGCATTATTATGCCTCCATTCCAACACATCCTATAGCATTAGCTATGACATATTACAAAGTTTTAGCTACAACCTTGTTTTAATCTATTAACAACCAGAATTGAGAGGTAATGTCTGTGTGCACTTTTAGCATGTTAAAGTATAACATCAGGGTGGCAGATCCATTCTTCATTTAACGTTAAGTTATTTATCTTTACATTAAATTTTGGCATCACTCATTGTGTCTTCAGTCACTCCAACAAACTTCTGATTTTATGAAGACCATACAAAGAAAGGTAGTAGACTTGAAGTTCAAAGACTGGATAAAAATTTGATTTAATCAATCTTTCTTTCTATTAAGTAGCTAAAACAATCTATCTTCATAATATACAACATACTTTTGAGGTTCAAATGAGAAAGCAATAGAAAAACATTACCATAAACTAGAAGATTAATATTACAGTGTTCTGAATGTTTTTATTGTACCTAAGATAAAAAATACACAGCATTTTCTTCCTATATTCTTTATCATCTCAGCAGTGCAGGAAACTTTCATGTAATACTTTAAACAAATTATGTATGAAAACAAATATTAAAATTTATTTACCAATCCTTTTATACATACATGAGCTATATACTTTTTAATTTGCAAGAAAATGAATTATTTTCCATATTTATTTAAATCATTTTATTACTAGATTAGCACAGGTGTTACTTAATGATTCTGACTTTCATGGAAAGATTAAAGATTTTTTTATATAAATTTAGGGTGTTTCAAAATATAATAAGTAAGGCAATAGCATATTATGATTTGCAGTTGTAAATCTCACAAAAAAACAGCTTCACTGACTCTTTACCTTGTAGTTCAGCTTTACCTTTTCATTTTAAGATGTTATATTATGTTCAATTTCCTCTTCCATCCTCTATCGAATTTAGTGTCCAGGTTATTTTCATTTCTGTAACTCATCACTATTCATCAGGAATTATTAGTGGTAGTATTTTCTGCTTAAACTAATGTGAAACAAATTTAAAACCAAAGAAGCTGATCTTGAAGTAATCCTAGAAGAAAACATGGTTTTCAAATTTTCCACAGCCTGCACAATAAATTAGGTTGAAGACAGAAAGAGTTTTTACAGGGAAACTCAACAACACATGTAGAAAACATAGATTTTCGCCTGGGTGCTCATGTTTCTAGATTGTATTTCCTCTAATGCTAATAAAATATACTGATTTAACCTGAGTACTTTTAGCAAATGGTAAATAACTGGGTTCTAAATGCCTACTTGTCGCCTCTTTATAAATTACTAGACATTGTTCACTCATCTCTGCATTGTCTTATAAATTTTCACTCATTCTTATACCTAAAATAATGTATAATCACATCTCTTTAGTTGCTGTTTTTCTTAACAATTTAACCTAGTGGCTTCAAATATAAACTCACCAGCAAGAAAAAATTTAAAAAGTACTCTTGTTAGCATTTGTTAGAATCTACCATCTTGGAAATTATTGTTTAATTATTACAGAACCTTGACTATGTGTTTGTTTAAAATGAATGCAACAGAGTTCATAATCTTGCCTAACCATGCTATCTGTCCATAGTCTTTGAAAGATGGCATATGTTCAAATATCCCAGACTGGCTCACAATGCTGTCATATGTCACATTGGATTACCTTAGCCAGCTTGTGTTATGTTACATCAAGGATGTGACTAACTTTAACCACATGTAATACAGCAGAGTAGTGCTATTCGCCAGGGAAATTTCAAAATGGCACAGTTTTAGAAACCAGAATTTTAGGCATTTCTGGTCATTAAGAGAAAAAAAAGACATCTTTAAATTGTTTTAAAAGAGGTTTCTATTTTTTTCACTCTCACTTTCAAAGAAGCTGGCAGTTATAGGCAAAGTACAACTTGCCATATGCAGTATAGCAAATAAGCTATAATATCAAACCAATGTAGATTACAAATAATCAAGTGAAAGTTAAACGTAAGTACTTTAGAAAACAGTGTTCAAGTGAAAATTTGCAAATGAAGTTAATAACTTTAATAAAAAAATGAAGCAAATTTTGTATAATTTAACTTTGCTTCAGGTTCTATAGGTTTCATTTTGTAATATGATTATATATTCATGTATCTTTCAGGGAATACAAGAAATTATTTTGGTTATCAACAAAATAAAACAATTATTTGCTTACCAACAAAATAATCAGACCAATAATGCAAATCATATTTCTAATTTATGTAATCTAAATTTACATAAATCAATGAATAAAAATTAGGTTTTGAAAATACTGTTAATAGTAGCATGTAACTAGTAATGTTGCCTTCCAGGGTTCAACAAAGTCCTAATATTCTATCAATCTTCAAAGATACTAAGACTTTTCATGAAGCCATTATAGTTAATTGGCAGTACGAGAAGCAAAAATTCCAGTGAAAAATATTCTGGCCTGATCAATGCTCACATGTATAGTAGAGGTACGGATCAGCTCTGCTTTTTCTGAAAATGTAATAAACAAAACATGGTCTTTCAGTTAAGCTTATTCATTGATATGCAGAATTAATCACCTGTGTAAGTGGATATGCCACTTCCAAATTTGAATTTACAAATATTTCATACTTTTTCAAATTCTTTTGTTTCTAGTAAACTTAATCTTAAACCACTTTGAAATCTATAACTCTTTTGGCTTTACCTCTCTGTCTACCTTGGATCCTGCTTTAACTGAAAATCTCAAAATAGAACTGAAAAATATTGTTGTGTTCCTGTTCTTTCTACCCATTTTTATATCCAGGACAATTATTCCAATTAAAGAAAATTATCTGATACATATATACTGGAATGAAATTGAATTTGAGGTTTCTGGTCTCAATAGGGTTATATGGTTTTCTTATTACTCTTCATTCTCTTCCTACTTACTGTGACTTAATGAGTGTTTTCCAAAAAGGTGTGATTTTGCACCGCTGTGGAATATTTGGTAAAGTCTGCAGATACTTTTCGTTCTCAGGACTCAGGGGTTGCTACTGTTACCTGTGAGCAGAGGCTAGGGATGCTCTAAACAATCTGCAATACACAGTATCGCCCTAAAAAACAAAGAATTATTTGGCCAAAATGTCCATGGGCCCAGGTTGAGAAACTTTGTCTTGAGCTTCAATTATACCACCTATATGACTATGCATTAAGATTTTTACTACACATAGCTCCTGTGAATCTTTGGTGTTTATATTCAATTATCTATATAATATTTCCACTTGCATGTCACAAAGTTGCTCAAACTCAGCTTGTCACAAACTAATCTTAAATGTTGTTCTATGAGTCTTCAACCCCGGTATTATTGAATAGCATCACTACAGCCAAATACTGTGCCACCATTTCCATCTTTCTTCCCCATCCATTTGCCCAATCCATTACAGAGCTCTACCATTTCCAAAGCCTAAATATTCTCAAATGTGTCATCTCTTTCCACCATTATGTCAAACACCTTATGCAAACCACTGGACTCCCCAGATACCAGACCCATTCCTAAATTTCCCAAGTCCATTCACCAAATGCCTCCAGAGTGTCTGTGTGTGTTTTGAAGGCTTCAGTCTCATCATGCCACCCTACTTTCTACCATATGCAGACTTAAAAACTCAATATTCTTTTCTTGTCCCTGCTTGCCACTCTAGGGTTCATTTTATCTTTCCTCAGGTTCCTCCTGTATTTAAATAATCTCATGCTTCACATGTAATTTCATTAATTTCACAATACATGTATTACCTTTCAATAATTATTCTTATTTTTTACTGATATTTATAATAATTTTTCAACTTAGAAAGTTAGAAGTCATCGCTATCCCTTTTAGCCAATGTCTTCTTCATTCTTGAGTTCAGCTTTTTAGAATATATCTTGGTGTTTTTCTAAATGAACCATAAGTCCTATATTTTCCATGTATCCACACATGTACATATGTATTCTTATGTCTCATACATTAGTCCAGTAATCACATTATTGGCCATAACATTTTAAAAAAATTTTTTTCTGGTACTTTGTACTACAGAGAGGTCAGAAACTAGATTTAATTTTTTGGTAGGTATTTTTTTCATTTTTCTAGAGATTATTTTAAAAATTATTAAATGTAATAAAACTAGTTTTCTAATATATGCCTAGTTGAATGTCTTTTCTAATATTAAAAAATAATAAGAGTATTAGTCAATTCTTAGTATGAGTCAAACACTGTTTTATACATAGTATTTAATCTTCACAGTTACCATGTGAGCTCATTACTTTGTTATCCCCATTTTACCAAAAGGAAAACTAAAATTTATGAAGGT
Organism: Cebus imitator; assembly: GCF_001604975.1. NCBI lineage: Eukaryota > Metazoa > Chordata > Mammalia > Primates > Cebidae > Cebus > Cebus imitator. The sequence continues at coordinate 966,025 of NW_016107677.1, read as the reverse complement.
TAAGCAATTTTCCCAAGGATGTAGAAATAGGGCTTAGACGAGGTCATAAGACTAATTCTTGTTAATTGAATGTTGGTAAAAGTGACTTGTCACTTTGTGGATAAGAGAAAACAGGGCAGGGCGCGGTGGCTCACGCCTATAATCCCAGCACTTTGGGAGGCCGAGGCGGGTGGATCACGAGGTCAAGAGATCCAGGCCATCCTGGTTAACATGGTGAAACCCCGTCTCTACTGAAAATACAAAAATTAGCTGGGCGTGGTGGTGCACGCCTGTAGTCCCAGCTACTCGGGAGGCTGAGGCAGGAGAATTGCTTGCACCCAGGAGGCGGAGGTTGCGGTGAGCTGAGATGGCACCATTGCACTCCAGCCTAGGTAACAAGAGCAAAACTCAAAAAAAAAAAAAAAAAAAAAAAAAGAGAGAGAGAGAGAGAAAACAGACTATGTTTTCCCCCCAGTCTGTCTCATCAGCTCACCAGTTGTTTTTTGACACCCAGGGTGACTTTGAAAGCCATTGTCATAGATGAAAGTGCCTCTATCAAAAGACTCCATGAATGAATGAATGGGACAAAAGCCTTCTCAACTCTAGCCAGAAATGCCTACAGGGGATTTCTAGGTGAGTGAAATATAAATTTGTATGATGTTAAACTTCTGAAATTTTACAGTTTGTTACTGTTATTGTTTTTCTCTAAATATGTATTAATACAGTCAAAAACACAAAATAAAGCTATACATTTAATCTTTACTGGGTAAAATAGGGTGTTCCATCAATGTTATTTCAGTGTGTGCTAAAGGAAAATACAGTTTACTCTGTATAAAAAAATTATATTAGACTGGCATTGATAAGGTATCTGTTCTGAATGATTTTCCCAGTGATAGTATTAATATAGCCTATCTATTCCTAAGTGGAAAGAGTACAAATGTCAAATATTTGCAGTGGTAACAAGCATATGCATAGCTAAGTATATAAAAGCAGAAGGTGATGAAGATATTCAAGTTGATTATAACAATTTTGTAGCAGTAGGCCCTTTGCAATATTTAAAAGTATATTATTTTTATTATAAACTTAAAATGCTTAAACTCTTTAACCTCAATTTCAATTATGGTAATACATCCAAGGCAAATTATGCTGAAACACATAAAAACATAAAGTTGTGCACAAAAATAATTTATTTCAGTTACAAAACTAGTTTATATAAAAATTAGAAACAGATTGCATATCCAGGAAAGGGGCATGGCACTAATGTTTTTGTTTAATTTATCCATCAGTTTTGTTGTTCAGAAATATATAACTCCATACACGCAAAGACAGTGAAATTGTTGTGTACTAAATTGGAGCTTTGGTGTAACCATGCCATATCTGCATCTCAATTTGTTCTGTAGATATGCCTATATCTGTGTATATGTTTGTAGTTATATCTCTATTTCAAGATTTTCTCTTGCAGCCTTTATCTTTGTTCTATTACACTTACTAAAATATTTATCTGTTTATTGTTTAAAAGTTTAATTATGCAAAATAATTATATAAAAATTATCACCATTTTTATTTTAAGGAGTGGGTTGAGGAATTTTTTAAATTACATCATAATGTGTCCTTTTTACTAGGAGTCATGAAAAAAAAATCCAAATTCAGGCATAACTGAATTGCTCATGTGCAAGAATTTAATTTTCAATTTGGACTAGGAATCAAGTAATTGACAGTCTCCTCTTTGGCTTCTAGGAAGCTGAGAGCTAAAATTAGGGCTTGTTTCTAACATGTATGCAGGATTTTGTGGCACACATTTTATGTTCTAATTTTCACCTGGCATCATTCTTGTTTTTAATCCTTATTTTACTTTTATTACATTTTCATTATTTTCAGTTAATTATACATAATTCTAGTGTTGCATCTTAGCAGAACCTATTTTAAAGAACAGGAAAATCTAGCTTTAAAACCTGTTGATAACCACATTGAGGAATAGGTGGGGAGAAAGTTACGTTCCTGCATAATACAAGATAAAATATGTTCTAGGATGACAAAGCACATATTTATTACCGAATTAACATCACTTTTACTTCTTATTTGTGCTCATTCATTGTGCACTGAGATTTTATTTGTTTTCTCCAATCAGTTATTTTAATTGAGGTTATGTCTTTACTTGCCAACTGTAAACCTCAGAATCCATAAGTAATATGTAAAAACTAGGAAGCTGGCATGAAGGATCTTGTCAGCAGATGTGTTAAATTTAGTTGTTTAAAATGAGACACTAGTTAAATTATTTAAATCTTTATTTTTAGTGGAGATGGCCAGGCACAGACTCTGGACTTACACTGCTTGGATTCAAAACTCACTTCCTCTTCTTAGTAGCTGTGATGCTTAAAACAAACCATTATGTAGTCTCAATTTTTTCATCTGTCAATTGGGAATAATAATATTTATCTCAAATGTACTTTGTGAAGTCTAAATAAGCTAAAATATTTAAAATCGTTTAGGATGTAATTTTGCACTTCATCAGCACTTTATGTGTTATTATTTATCTGCTTGTAATTAAAACATAGTTTCTAGATGCTTGATACTGTTAATTAAGAAATCATTGAATGAGGTATGCTCAATTTAAGTAGACCTACTAACTGACTGAATCTGGAGATTAGCTCTTATTCTTTCCCAATTATAAATTGTAGTTGATGTTACTGCTTTACACAAAACACTAACTAGTGTTCACAGCAGGGAAGAATAGTTAGCAAAACCTCCAATTAGAGTTTTGTTTATACTTCCACTGGGAAAGATGCTTTGTTAGTTTAAAAGGTCCCTATTGTGTTGATTACAGGTGTCAGCACATCCAAATTTGGGCTGTGCTTGATTACCTGCTGTGAGATGTAAGACACAAGAAATCAAGCCTAATCACTTTAATTCAAAAATATTTTCATTTACAACTGTGCTGATTGCTTTAACCCTGGCTGAGTAACTTATTTAAAATGAATTTTTTAACTACATAAGTAATTTGACCTAATTGATTAATTTCTTATTGCTGTCTTTGCTACTGAAAAATTGCTTATCTTTAATACATAAACATCCAGCACATATATCACATTCATATTTTATGGAAATAAACTAAGAATTTAATTCACCTTTAGAAGGGGTTATCTTATATATGTGGTTGTGGCCTGACTGGTACATTTTTAAGGTCAAAGAATTCAGGAATTAACACTCTAAGTTACTAAGGTAGAATACATAAAATAAACTACCAAAAATGAATTAAGATTTTTAAAAAACGCCATCCTAGATTGCCAACATGTAATCTGTATTCCTGGGTGTGAGTGTAGGATGGATTTGAGGCAGCAATGGCTGACTACCTTCATGCAAAAAGAAGCTAGGCTGTGACACTTTTAGATGTCTTGATTTCTATAAGAATCCCAAAAAGTCATTACAAGGAAATGCATTCCCTTTATAATCTAACAATATGCTTAAGATACTTAATATTTTAACTATTTTATAACCGGCTCTTCGAAATTTAGCATCAGAAAACAAAAGCATGCAAATATTTTAAATTTATTTATACAGATACAAGCTATTTATTACTTCCATTTTATTGAAAGAATAGAAATGGAAAACATTAAATAAATGAAAAAATTTAACAAGTGTAATAAACTAATACTTCTCTTTTTTTCTTGTCTTCAACAAAATGCCTATCTCTTTCATTAACTTTAACTTTCGGGACTCTTAGCTCGGCTTGTAATAAAATAAACAACCTAAGGTTGTCTTCCCTGTCTAAGTTAATTTGAATCAGAAGAAGAATATTTACCTTTTCTTGGAATTTGTGTGATTCAAGGTTAGTCTATTTTGGAAAGACTGAGTGAGGCAAACCTAATCCTTTTCTGAAGCTCATTAATTGGAAGCAGGACCACACTGCAATAGACTTTCCTAAACTGAAGGGAAAAATTAAGAATTTAAATAAGGTGGAAATTCCAAGACAAGATTCTCCTAGTGGCTTCTTCTGTTTATACAGTAACACTCTAAATAAGCCGACACCATCCGTGTTAAATTTCACTAGTTAACTGATAAGCTGGAGCAGAGAGTACATTGACACTCTGGGTAGTCCTGTCAGTCACTCGAGCAGAGTCCATAAATAATGCATGAGGATTTCTACTTTATTGGCAATGCTCTTTTTTTTTTAAGTCAAGAGATCAATAGATAAATTGATAGACAAATAGAGAAATAAAAGGGCTAGCCATTCAGTTTAAACTTCACTCAGTATTACTATCAGATTTGAAGATTTAAAATGTTATTTAAGCTTCTCCAATTGAATGAAAATACACCGGCATTTTGTACTGTGTCTATGAAGGTCTGGAATGCATAACATTCCTTGTAATTGTGCAATTGACCACAATGTCACAATCTTGCACTATTTCAGCTGTCTCCACAATGAAAACCAAATTGGAGGTTAAAATTACTTGCATAATGGAATGAAATTCTTGCACTAGTACCTTAAGCCTTGTCTAGATTTTAAGCCCTCACTAAAGCACCAATTTTTTTTCATCAATTATAACTAACCAGTAAATTTCTCAAATCTACAAGTTAGTCGCTAAATGACTTTTTGGCCTAAAAGAATAATTCCAGTGCAAAGCACGGTTCATCATCTTTATTCAACATATGTTTCAACAGAGAAAAATACCAGTATCTTTTATGCTGAAGCATCTGAACCCAGCTCAGAAACACAGGACAACTACTTTTTCCAAGGAGACATGAGAGTATGTCAACGTAGGATGGACTTTGAGTTATGACACCTGGAATCTAGTCCGTGCCCTGCCACTAACCAGTTGAGGAAACATGGGCAAGCCTCTGGGACACCTCTATTTCAAGTGCAAAATGAGGATGTTAGATGACCTCTTCTGTTCCTTGTATCTCAACTCTATGAGACAATAATATTTTAATAATTTATGCACAAACAGTGGCATCTAAGCCTATAGATCTGGAAGACTCACCGGTCCTCCCTTTACATTTACATGCAAACTTCCCAAAAGAGGAGTCTGCACAAAAAAATCTTCCAGTTCACCTCTCTCTGCACTTTTTTGTCCTTTACATTAGAGCATAATGTGTAGACTGTAAATTACATGTAATAGGGTGCAAGACTGTGGTATATGTCCACATATGTTTGGGGGGAGTTTCATTGGATTTTCAAATGAATTTCTGACCTTAACTCTAGTGTCTATCTCTAATCCATCTATAAGATCTGGCCACAATATAATCCCATCTCCTACCACAGTTTCAAATATTGGTTTTTAAATAAGATTTGCTTTTTTTTAAAAAAAAATTCTTTTAAGTTCAGAGGTACATGTGCAGGTTTGTTACATAGGTAAACTTGTGTCACGGGGGTTTATTGTACAGATTATTTCATCACCCAGGTATTAAGCCTAATACCCATTAGTTATTTTTCCTGATCCTCTCCCTCCTCCCACTTTCCACCCTCTGAAAGGTCCCAGTGTGTGTCGTTTCCCTCTGTGTGTCAATGTGTTCTCATCACTTAGCTCCCACTGTGCCTTAAACAAATTTTCTAAGTTTTCATATTTTTAAGTTATAGAGCAGAAACTTTAATCCATTTTTTTTATTTTAAAGCCTTAGTTATTTTATGGGGATATAAATCCCAATATTGACTTGAAAATATTTAGTTCCTAAAGTTTTAGCACCTACAATTTGAGCTACAAGGTACTCATTTCCAAGATGGAGACTATTGCTTGAAATATTGAATATTCATTCACATATTTGGGGATACCTACTATGTGCCAGTAATGGTGTGAAGAGGCATGTTATTTAAATAAGGTAGTTAAGCAAAGCTTCTTTGATCAGGTGCATTTAAGCAGAGACCTGAAGGTAGGAAAGGGGTGAACCTTGGCAATGTAAGAGGGAAGAACATTCCAGGCAGAAGAAAGGCCAACTAAAAAGGCCCTAATGGTGAAGACTTCTCAGAGTTTCAGGAATAGCAATAAGTACATCCTGGCAATAACAGAGGTAAAGAAATTAGCAGAGACCCAGAGGAATAACTAGGCTTTTTGCTAAGGGCTTCAACTTCTCAATTCTGAGGATTGTTAGCAGAGGAGTTGTATGATCTATCATATGTTTTAAATAAACAACTCTGCCTGTTGTGTAGATCACAAATTGAAAGGGGGCAAGAGTGAAACAGAGAGACCATTTAGGGAAAAAAAATGTATTAACCTAGATGGGACAGGATGCTGGTTTATATCAGTGTATAGCAGTAAATATGATAAATGAATTCTGATTATAACTTGAAGGCAGAATTACTAGATTTTCATATCAATTAAACATAAAGTGTGAATGAGGAAAATAAGTATAAGGCAACAATTTTTTTTCTTTTGCCACCTCAGTAACTGGATAAACGGAGTTACAATTTTCTAAGATGCGAAAAGACTGCCAAAAGATATGTGGGTGGAGAAACCGAAATAAGAACTTTGATCATCTTAAGTTTAAGATATCTATTAGTTATGGTAAGTCCCAGGAAAGTCTACCCAAGTACATTTATGTAGGTGCCTTCAACATGAAGATTGAGCTTCAAGTCATAAGACTGGATGTGAAATTACTGAGAGAATGAGCATAGTTACAGAAAGGGAAAAGGAAAAGAGGATCAATCACTGCACTTTGGAGCATTCTTACGTTTACGAGTCAGAGATAAAAGGTAAAATCAGGAGAAGGGCTGAAAAGTGACTCATTAATAGATGGTGACATGAACTAATGGATATATAAACTTGTAAGGTTTTTAAAAGAAATGCCTTGCATATTATAAATTCTTAATAAATAAAAGTCATTTATTGAAAAGCTTATGAATAAGCTTTATACATAATAACTTTTCTGGGCTCAGTCTAAAATTTTTAACATCAATTGCTCACTGGCCATTGCTATCTAGTTGTTCCACTAATACCTCAAATTCAATGTCTAAAATTGAACTTACTCACCTTCCCTGTAAACCAGATGCTTAAATTGTTTGCTCTGTCTTGGTTTTGAGCATCAATGCTCTCCAGACAAGGTAAAGTAAATTTAATTTCCAAAAAGAATTTTTCATGTTTACGAGGTAGTTTTGCTTAAGTGAAAGTTCTCATGAAAGTTCTCACTTTCTGAAGCATGAGTCCAAACTTCCAGATTTCTTAACCATGCATTCAAGGTCCTCAGCAATTTGCACCAAACCTTTTTCCAAGCTCACTTCACATTCCTATTTGCTTTTAAGAATAGCCTGCTCTAGCCTACATTAGTAATTCCCTCTTGTCAAGCCTACTGTGTACACTGCTGCCAAGTTATCTCTGTTGAGATTATCTTTCTTTCCATCTCTGGTTCAATTATATTTGAGACTTTGTGTTCTCACAATATCACAATTCCATCTTCTTGGAATTTTACCCGTTCTTTTAGGGCTGACTCTAGTAAAGTTTTACTCACAAGGTTTCTGCAGTCTCCATTCAGAAGGGACCTCACTGTCTTCTCAGAGCATCTGGCTCCTTCCTTGCTTACAACATATCCAATTTGAAACCATATCTTCTTTAAAATTACTTAGGCATGGCCTCATATATCTTTTAGAGTTTAAACTGCTTCAGAGGGCATGAATACTGTCTACCAACACTAACACCTTTCCTAAGTATTTTTGTTAAAATTGTGTCTCACTGTTTACCAACTTGTTGAACTGCATTCACTCTATATTAATTGCCTTATTTTATAAAATGAAGCACTGATGCCTAGCAAGCTTAAACTATCTGTTCAGGCGCCACATAGTGATCTTGGTAGAATTATGCTCAGTTCACTTTTTCTTCCCATTCTACCACAGAAAGTATAGATACTAAATAATCATATATTTGATTAACAGAGAAGAATAGAATGTTTTTAATGATATAGAACAGTGTCTGACTTTACAGTATCCCAAATCAATAATGCTGTTCTTCAAAAAGATATGTATTAACAAATTATGTTGATAAATATACACACTTATCTAGTTGTGCCCTAAGAAAACCAGTAATCTATTTTGTAAAATTACTTGCAAAATATATTTTCATCATTACTTCACTTTCTAAATTTATTGAAGTGTTCATGATAGAAAAATGCACATATTTATATAATTTGATATGTTTTGATATATATTTATACCCATGAAACCCTCACCAAAATCAAGATTGTGAATATATCCATCACCTTCAGTAGTTTTCTGATGCCACTTTTTAATCCTTTCATCCTCAGCCTTCCAGCATTTCCCTCACCCCCACCCCATTAACCAATATTCCGCTTTCTGTCACAATAGAAGAGTTTGCATTGCTTTGCTATTTTATAAAATTGGTCGTATAGCCTATACTTGTGTTTCCTGGCTTCTTTCACTCAGCATAATTGTTTTGAAATTCATTCATTTCATTGCATTTCTCAGAAGTTTATTCTTTTGTATTGCTGTAAGTAGTATTATATTGTATGGGTATATAAGAGTCTGTTTTTCCATACACTTGTTGATGGAGATTTGAGTTGTTTTCAGTTTTTGATTATTAAAAGAGAGCACCTATGAACATTCATGTACAAGTTTTATGTTCACATACGCTTGATTTACCTGGGTAGCTACCTAGTAGTGGAATAGGCAGATCATATATCTGTATGTGTAGCTATGTAAAAAATTGCCAATGTATTTTCCAAAGTGATTATACTATTTTCCCACTATTTCCAGCGGTGTAAGGGAGTTTGAGTTTTTCCACAACGTTGACTCAACTTACTTGATTTAGTCTTTTTAATTTTATCCATTATAATAGGTGTATAGTAGTTCACCTTTTAATTTTAAAACACCTACTATGTGCCAGGCATAGGTGGTAGAAATATAAAGCTTAATAATATGGCCCTTCTTTCACAGATGTGTCAGTCAATGAGAAAATAGTCAAATTCATAACTTTAGTACAATGTGGTAAACCCTTCAATATAGGTACAGACAAATTCTTTTAGAAACCTAGGAAAGTGAAGTCAAAGAAAGATTATGGAAAACTTCTAAAGATTTGGAATTAGAAAGATACCTTGACATTACTTAGCTAGATATGAATATGTAAAGATGCAAAAGCATAAAAGATGATGGCATTTTTAAAGAAGGGGAAAGACGTGTCTGGCTAGTCCATGAGTAGTGAGGATGGAGTTGGCCAAAGGGTAGAAAGTAGATTTCAAAAGAATTTACCTACCCCGCTATGGAGACTGAGTATTTTGAGGCTGAGGACAGACATTTCCAGATCTGTGCTTTTAAAAACAAAAAAGCAGGGAAAGCTCTGAAGAATGGCTAAATGAAAAAAAGGATGTGAGCAGAAAGACACTTAGGAGGCTAGGAAAATGGTCTAATGAAAAGAAAATGATGAGACTTTAATGTATGTTTTAGTTTCTAAATAAAGAAAAAATCTATGTGATGTGCTTTTTTGAGCCACATATAATTTTAAATTTCCCCCTCCCTTAACAAAGGCACTGATTTCCCAAAGGACCTAAACTCTTCATTATACACTTATGATGGAATCCCCTGAGTAGGAAAGTTTTTGAATTTTTAGCATCCATTTTTCTTTTAGAGATTTCAACAGCTATTTAGTCTCAATAAGAAAATACTTGCAAAACTGAAAAACTCCTAATACAAGTCTTCAGAGAGTTTACAGAGGGTATTCATTAGGTTATATACATCTTACCGTCCAGCACCACATTCTCTTCTGTAACTTCATTAAGTAGGAATAATTATTCTTGCAGTATAGTTGAGAGTTTCATGGAGCAAAAGCCACAGCATATGGTTTGATTCTGATCAGTCCCATTAATGAAAAGAAGTTTAAGTTAAAGTGGCGTATGGTATAAATTTATAAGCAATATTACTGCCTGGGGCATATAAAAATTCTATCATTTGTGGCTAAAAATTGTAAAAAGGTCCTTTTCATGAGTTTTATTGTTCCATAAGAATGAGAAGTAATTTTACAGTATAATAAAATGGCTACATGTATGTATTACCAAATCCATCTTAATATGCCTCATATACAAAAGGAGTTGAAACATATTTGGATCCCTCATTTACATGCATTCTGAAGAATGGCATAAACATAATCCTAAAAAATGCTTCTCATACATAAAATAGGATATGTTACCCTCTAGCAATGACTATTACCTTGTTTTTGGTATAGAAAAGAGTAATTACCTATGTTCTTTTACTTATAAATACTGAGTAAGTTTACAGTGAATAATTGTATTTTGCCTGTTTGCATTTATGCAATGAATATTTACCGAGTTTCTGTAAAGTACAATGCATAAAGATTAGTGAAGTAGAATCAGTCCCTGACTTCATAATGCTTACGTTGTTAGTACATCATTTTTAATGCACTTTGTACTATTATCGTTCTTTAATACCTCTCTACTACAGGGTTTTCCAAACTCGGCACCATTGACATTTGAGACAGGATAATTATTTCTGTAGAGGACTGTCTTGTTCGATGAAGGATGTTTAGCAGCATCCCTGGCCTCTACCAACTAGTTGCTGTGAGTGGCCCCCTCTCAGTTGTGCCAAACAAAAATGTGTCTAGATATTAAAAATATCTCCTAGGGGACAAAATCAACCCCCATTGAGAATCACTTCTGTCAAATAAGAAGACAGAGTTGTGCTTTTCATGCTAAATAATGATGCTTTAAAAACTTAACTAAATTTTAATCTAAGACTATTTCTAAATGATGCCCAAAATCTAAGTAAAAAGTAAAACAGAAAGTTTATTACATTGCTATTTCCTAACATGTCAATGTTCCTTAATATCTTGGTATTTGATGTTATATAGCCAAACAATCAGGTGACTAAGTATGCCTTTGTTCATGTGGAAATGAGGGTAGGTTTTTATAATTATTGTTTTAAAGGATACAGTGTTTATTTCATTTCTCTTCTAAAACTGAGTAGCTCAAAAACTGTTAATCAAAATGTGTATTCAATAAACAAACAGTTATGTAATGCAAAATGCCTATACTGTAACATGAAAATTATATTATTTTAACTGAATCAGGACAGATAATGAGTAATCGTATATAACAAAGACCTGTCAATTTAAATGGAATGACCAACTCACTTTTCCAAGTGTTGAACTCAGCTTTATACTGGTGAAAAAACATAGCTTTTGAATTTTGCATAACACGTTTCAAAATATTCATAAGGTTTCCCATTTATTAGGTAAGTGTTTGTGAAAGCTGACTCTGAGTTGTTTAACTGAATATAAGTTAAAGAACCTTCTGGTAGTAAAAGTGGGAAGTTAACAGAAGAGGAATGTTAAGAAAATGTTGATCACATTCTGCAATTTGAAATAGAGTGTAATTTTTCTTCCATTCTTTTTTATCCTTTTAGAAGTTAACAATAGCAGAGATCTGCTTTTGTTATGTAGGTAAGTATAATATTTTAATTTTGCTTTTAGCTATTTAAAGTGGCTATAATCTTCAAATTTTCTGTTAAAAGATGAGTTCTATTTTGCAATCAAGAATTAAATTAATTCTTCCATTATCATTATGTGCTAATACAAAACCAAGGTTAATGCTTAATAGTAAATTTAATTTTATAAATGGACTGACTGGTAAACTTCCTTCAAGCTTTTCCTAAGAAAATCAATGTCAACTTATTGATTCAGAAGCACTCTTTACTTACTTCAATGGGCTAAGATTACAATCAGATTTAATGATCCAAGAAGCAAATAAAGTACTATAATCTCCCTTGGTCTAAGGTTCCTGCTATTATGTGCCAAGGGAAACCCACAGTAGTTTTCAAGACTTCTTACTTAGGAAGTGTGTACAAATCAGTTTTCATAGATAATTTATACATTACACTTTTTTTCTTACGCTCCTTTTATCTTATGTTGCCATGGAGAGCTGAGGTGATAAAAGGGAGAAATTTGAAAATAAGGCCAGTTTGTCACCTGATCCATTCTGCTTTGCTGAAGTGTATAACTCTGTGGCTGTAACTTGCTCTAAACTAAATGGTTAAAAATGACCAAAGTAGATTTATGACACCATGCTGTATTCCAAAACTAGATGTAAAGCCACAATCTGTAGATTTTTATTGTTTTAAAGGGTGCTGACATAGCTGCATGTTATTAAGCATGTAGTACCCAATGTATGTATGAACAGAAATACAACTACATGTTATTAATAATCAGCCTGTTTTCTTCTTTCCTGGTCACTTGAGATGAGGTTCACACATTTCACAGCTATATTCTATTGCACATTTTCTAAGAATGAAGATATTGGAACTAGTTAAAAGCAATAACTTTTACCTATTGATGCTCTTTTTAATACCCATAAGCATATACAGGAACAATCTTCTTTACGATGCTATGTTAGTTAAGGTCCCTGCTAATTGACAAAAAGGAATAAATTCTCAACTAAAAGGACAGGTTACCATGGTGAAACAAATAAGAGCTTGATTTGTGAGAAAACTCACCACTAAATAGCAGACCAATATATTGCCTTTTTTGAGTCCTTATTATTTATAAGTGATAACCTTACCTTTGGCTGAAGTTATTAGAATAAATTATATTATACTTTTTTTTTTTTTTTTGGAAAAGTAGTCTTGCTCTGTCACCAGGCTGGAGTGCAGTTGCACGATCTCAGCTCACTGCAACCTCCGCCTCCTGGGTTCAAGCAGTGATTCTCCTGCCTCAGCCTCTTGAGTAGCTGGGACTACAACACGTGCTATCATGCCCAGCTAATGTTTTTTTTGTTTTTTTGTTTTTTTTAATATTGGTGGCGTTTCCCCCTATTTGGCCGGGTTGTTTTCCTTTTTTTGTTTTCTTGTTCCCCCCCCTTGGGCTTCCCAAGTTGTTGGGTTTCCGGGCTTAGGCCCCCTTGCTTGGTTCTTTTTTTTTTCTTTTTGAGACAGGGTTTCACTTTGTCACCCAGACTGGAGTGCAGTGGCACAACGTTGGCTTACTGCAGCCTCAACCTCCCAGGCTCAAGTGATCTTCCCACCTGAGCCTCCAGAATAACTGGCACCACAGGTGTGCACCACCATGCCCAGCTAATTTTTGTGTTTGTTCGTACAGACAGGATTTCACCATGTTTCCCAGACTCTCAGTTAGTAAAGACAATGTATTATAAATGATTTATTGTTGAAGACAAATTTATGGAAATTAAAATTTACTTAATCAAGGAACATTTCATAAATGACGTAGGGTTTGTGGATATTGGGGATTAGAAAGTAGATGGAAAATGAACATTTCTGCAATCATAGGTCAGGCAACATTTAAAACACATGTGAATAAAAAATGTAAGGAATTTATCAGAATTGTATTACATACACAATCCCCCCTCCCACTCAATGTTGTATCACATAATCTACCCCACAGCAATAATAAAGTGACTAGAAACCTATCTCATTTCCCTGGTTACCTGTATTCCTAGGTGTTTTATTCTTTTTGTGGTCATTGTGAATGGGATTGTGTTCTTAATATGGCTCTTGGCTTGGATATTGCCAGTGTGTAGGAATGCTACTGATTTTTGTAAAATACATTGATTTTGTATCCTGAGACTTTGCTGAAGTTGTTTATCGGCTCAAGGCACTTTTGTGCAGAGACTGTGGGGTTTTCTAGATAGAGAATAATATCACTTGCAAGCAAGGATAGTTTGATTTTCTTTCTTCCTATTTGGATATATAAATTATTCATTCTATGATGAAGACACATGCACATGTATGTTCATTGCAGCACTCTTCATAATAGCAAAGACATGGAATCAACCTAAATGCCCATCAACAGTAGACTGGATAAACAAAATGTGGTACAGATATACCATGGAATACTATGCAGCCATACAAAAGAATGAGATCATGTTCTTTGCGAAACATAGATGGAGCTAAAGGCCATTATCCTTAGCAAACTAATACAGGAACAAAAAATTAAATACTGCATATTCTCACTTATAAGTTGGGGCTAAATAATGAGAATCAATAGACACAGAGAGGAGAATAACAGACATTAAGGCCTATTTGAGGGAAGGTGGGGGAGGAGAAAAATGATCAGGAAAAGTAACTATTGAGTACTATGATAAAAATGTCTTATACCAAACCCCAATGACACAAGTCTGCCTGTATTAACAAACCTGCACATGTACCCCTGGATCTAAAATAAAGAAACTAGTTTCAACCACTGCTTGTCTATAATCTATTCTGTATATAATAGACAGAAGGCAGCTTTTAGAAACATAAATCATAATATTCCCCTTATTAATATCTTTTAATGCCTTTCCATCACAGATAGAGGAAATTCAAACTCATTGCCCTAGCCTGTACAGTAGTTTGCAATCTGACCTCACATTCCTCGGACCTTGTCTCATCCCTCTTTTACCCACTTCACACTGGGCTCTGGCGATGCATACCTTTATTTCAGTTCCTCAAACACACCTACCTTATTCCTTCAGGGCCTTTGCATGAGTTGCCTTGAATTTCTGTACAGATATTCACATAACTTATAACATCTCATCATTCAGATCTCAGCTAAGAAGTCACCTCCACAAGGAGGCCTTAACATTTGCTATTTTTCTTATTCTTGTTAATTTGCTTGGTTATGATGCTATTCACATCATGAGGCTGTATGCACTATGAGAATGAAACCAGGCTTACCTTCTTTTTTGCTACATCCTCAGGGCCTAGTATAAAGATTTATGACGGTTGGTGCCAATAAATATTTGTTATAGGAAAGAGTGAATGAATGAAAGCCATGAGTATGTGGGGACTTAAAATTAAAAACAAAAACAAACAAACAAACAATGAATTCCTTCATAAGGGAGAGATTCCTATGTTCCTGATTCCCTTTGTGTGTCTAGGAAGATTTTAAAACCTCATTAAAATATTTTACATTTCTACTCACTTGCTTTTAGTTTGTTTGACCCACAAAATGTAAAGGAGACATACTAACAACAACCTTTTTGAGCCAGTTATTTGTATTTTCCATTTCTTGGAACTTAACCAACACTTTTAGAAATCCACATTCAGAACATTTGGATCTATTCACAAAGTACAGTAGTTTGAAAGTGAATGAGCAAATACTGAATATATGGAAGCAAAGGTAAATCAAATAATTAAACAACAACACAACTTTCATACACCGAGGATGACTTTTTCATTGGTAGAAAGCAACACCATACTCTTATTACTTAAAGAAAAAGGTGTCTTATTGCAAAACCTATAATTCACTTCCTTTGTGACATTCACTGCAAAGAGCTTATTTCAGCACACGTGTACAAACAGCCCTTAATTCACAAATCCTGTTCAGTTAGATTGAAAAGAAGGTTTTAAAACTGCAAAGTTATGAATGGGTTCTCTTTCTCAGACATCTCTTGTTTGATTACGATAAATTGGAGTTCCTCTAACAACTGAATACATGACATGATAGGATCTTTGCTCTTACAGCCCAAGACTGTGAATTTAAATGCGTAGCTTTCACACATCATTTTACTTCTTTGAAGCAAAAAAGAAAGTGGACTTAAAAAAAAAAAAAAGTTAACTTTCAATAATAAAGTGAGGAAGAAAATTTGGGGATTATATCTTCCTTTTGGCTTGTCTATCCTCACGTCATCACATTTTCAGAAAGAAGGATTGGCTGGAAGCTGGCTCTAACTAAATCCTCTCTAGTGCTGTTTCACTGAAGGATTAGAAATTGACAGTTCCTATCAGGCTGTTTTTTCTTTCCTTGCCTGACTCCATGGCAATCATATTAAACTGAAAGAAACCACAACTCAACTGTTGGTCTTCCACTTAATTTTTCATACAAATTTAAGGTCAGCCTGTGGCCTTGCAACCAGTGAGATACTTGTAACAGAAAAAAAAAAAATCACACAATTATGCAGCTATTCTGAATGTGGCTACTGTATTACCTGACAATTAAAAGGATGCTTTTAAGTTGGTAGCAGAAATGGAATTCAGTGCAATGGAGTGTTTTGAAGGTGGTACTAATTCTTATAAGAAATTACTTTTTATTTCTTATAGGTTGTAAAGTTTTGTCAGTAAACAGAGTTGACATGTTTGAATTAATATTTTGTAAAAGCATGCATTTCCTTTAGAAATGTCAGTGATTTCAATCAAATAATCTGTTATAGATAAAACATTCATTTATACATATTTATCTTCTTATATAAAAGGAGAACTATGTGTTCTTGAAGCTGACATTTCTATTTAAAAGCCAAGTATGTTATTTTTCCTTTTCAATTTGCTGTAGCACATTATGATTTTTAAGTAATTGAATCAAAATGGCTCTAATATAACTTTTTTTTTTTTCAGAAAACATCTAGGACTTGCTTACATTTTTAACAGAACCTTGAATACTTTGATTTTCTAAAGGTTGATAACTCTTTTTCCAATTATTCATCTTAGAAGAAATGCAAATATTAAACTGCATTTGTTAAGCTGCTCTTAAGTCTTTTGGTTAACATCTTCTATGAATTGACTATGTGATGTCTGATAGAGTCCTGAACTCTATGTTTTTATGATGACTAGATTTGCCCCTCAGTAACATTTGCTCATCATCAATATCCCATGAATGAGATGACGTTTCATTGGAAGAAACAGATTGAAAACTTGTGTCTCTTATTTTGTGACATCTGGGTGAAGCTCCCAATGTGATTGTTTTTACTTTCTTTTAATCTTACAAAGAAATGTTAAAATTGAAGGACTGACCTTGTGTTCAAAGTTATTGTCAGAAAGAGTGAAGTCATAGGCTTCTGTTTTTAATAATGCCTCACAAAACACAGAGCATCATTAATCATAAATGACTGCAGATTTCCCAAATCCTGGCACTGCTATGGGGCTTGAGCATTTTTAAGAGTCTTATAAATTTGAGCGGACAACAGCCTCATGACATTGCATAAAAATTTAGCTGTGATGGAAAGATGAAACAAAAGTTGAAAGCATTAAAATACTTAGAAACCGAAGATAGTTTTATTGCATTTCAATAAAATATGAATCTAATTTTCAACTACTTTCAGTTTTTGTTTCACTAACATATCTATCAATCAGCACCTATTTATTGAGTGATTACAATGTGTTCAGCACCATTTAGCACCACTGAGAATATAGAGACATGAAAAATTTATTCAAGAAACTTTATATTGAGTAACTGAGTGTGAGGCTCTGTGCTGAGAGCTTTAGACGTACTCTGTGCTTTTTAAAGATGAGGAAGATATTCTTTTTAACAATCTGATAAACAGCAATAGAGATGTTATAGACTTAATGTTTGTGTGCCCTGCCAAATTCATATGCTGCAATCCTTACCCCCAAGGTGTTATTAGAAGGTGGGACTTTGGGGAGCAATTAGGTCATGAGAGTAGAGCCCTCAGGAATGAGATTAGTGTCCTCATACCCCAGAGGGCTCTCTAGCCATCTGAGGATACAACATGAAGACAGCATTCTGCAACCTACAGAAGGGTCCTCATCAGAACCTGACCATGCTGGCACCCTGATCTTGACTTCCAAGCTAGGAGAAATAACTTTCTGTTATTTATAAGCCACCTAGCCTGGGGTACTTTGTTATAGCAGCCTGAATTAAGACAGAAGGCAATTTAAATATATATATATCTATATAACATTTTTTTAAAGTACTAGATAAGTTAAGCACACAGAGGAAACTGTCCTTTGGCTCTTAATTTCAGGGAATATTAACTGCTTGAGAAGGGAACCAACCTGGGTCTTAAAGAATAGGTAGGATTCAGATAAGAAGAGAGGAATAGATGAACTCAGAGAATAACTCTAAGAAAGGGCATTAATATAAAAGATGTGTTTTAGGAGAACGTGAGTAGTACTAAAGGGAGATTTTGTGGAAGAAATAATGCTAACAAAAATATATTAGCAATTTTATTATTCAGTTCAATTCAATAAAGTACATTAAACATTATGCATAAGACAGAACTAGATTCCACAAAGAGTGAAACATGGAAGAGATAAAGCATGTGTTCTCAAGGAAGTTTTAATGAAGAAGGAACTTTTTTTTTCAACTATCTCTGCCCAAACTACCCTACTCTGCCACTGCAGTGCAAAGGCAGTCATAGACAATACCTAAAAAATATGCAAAGAACTCTGTTAAGTGTTGAAAAGAAATATAAAACAACTATCAGTATTTAGTGCAGAAATAAGTCATATGTAATCTGAGAGGGGTAGTACTCTTAATGAAGGGGCCTTATGAACTAAGTCTTGAAAAGCGCATAAAGCAGTAATAAGCAGAATTACTTTGTGAAGTCATTCTACGTGGAAGGAGCAACCTAGGCACAGGAGTTGGGAAAATAAAAGGTACATTCATGGAAGAGTACATGTTCACTTTTATTCGAATGCCTGTATAAGAAGGAGAGAAGCTGAAATTAGAGCTATATCCCATGGTCTGCTGATATGTATTTAACACTAACTCTCAGAAAATGTATATATACATACAGATTCACGTACATAACAAAAAACCAAACACCACATGTTCTCACTCATAAGAGGGTGTTGAACAATGATAGCACATGGACACAGGGAGGGGAACATCACACACCAGACACACCAGGGCCTGTCGGGGGGTTGGGGGGCTAAGGGAGGGATAGCAGGGGTTGTGGGGGTAGGGGAGAGGGATAGCATTAGGAGAAATACCTAAGGTAGGTGATGGGGTGATGGATGCAGCAAACCACCATGGCACATGTACACCTATGTAACAAACCTGCATGTTCTGCACATGTATCCCAGAACTTAAAGTATAATAAAAATGTGTTAATGGTGTAACGATGCATAACTCACAAGTTTATAAATGATAAAATATACAGCACTTTTAATTATAATTTCCAGATAGTCAAATAATTCTCACAGAATACTTTCATTGATTTTTGATGCACCCTTGTATCCAAAGCCAAACCATAGTTGCAATTGACAACCCATTATAGTTCCAATGTAAATAATTGGTTGACATTTTTGCTTACATTAATGAGTAAGATGAGAGTAAATCAATAATGATGAATGTTGGACTTCTAGTCATTTTTCAATGACATGCACAACTTTTTAATCAAACCATACACATAACAGTTTTTGAAGACTAAAAGAATACTTCTTCAACTTGTTATGATATTCACAATTTGAGGACTACACACATAACACATTTTTAAGTTTGATCTGCATTATTAACATTTTTTTCTATTACTTTCTTAAGTCAAGACCAAGGGTTAGCAAATTATACACAGTCCGTGGGCCATGTTTGGCCCACCATCTGTTTTTGCAAGTAACGTTTTATTAAAACGCAGGCACTACCATTTGTTTCCCGGTTAGTTTTGGCTTCTTTCCCTTTGCAATCATCAGCAAACTGTTTCTTAAAGGACCGGAAAATAAATAGTTCAGGGTTGGGAGCCAACTATCTTTGCCAAAACTACTCTACTCTACCACTGCAGTGCAAAAATAGTCATAGGCAATACCTAAAAATGAACGTGGCTGAATTTCAATACAAAAACCAGCAGCTGGTCCACTGGCTATCATTCGCCAACTTTGTGTATAGACAATCAAGAAAACAATCCATTTTAATTCATAATGTGTAGTATTTTCCCATTTCGGTGATGTAAATTGTCCTATAACAGAGATTTCAATTTACTAACTACAAATTACTGTTTGCAGTTAGGAAAAAATCATAGTAACACATGATTAAAAAGTATTTCCACCATACAGATGCAACATATGTTAATAACCTCAAAAGCATAACTGTAAAATGACAAAATAATTTTAAAGTAATGAATTTTAAAGTTGTATTACCTTTGTTTTTAATAAAAATATTTAATAATGCTGGTGTTTAACAACTGTGTTCCAAAAATAATTTAACATTCAGTCTTAGAAAGTGATATGGGCTTTCTCCAGCTCACTAATGTCAAACTCAAGAGATAGT
The DNA here is from genome assembly GCF_001604975.1 of Cebus imitator. Classification (NCBI taxonomy): domain Eukaryota; kingdom Metazoa; phylum Chordata; class Mammalia; order Primates; family Cebidae; genus Cebus; species Cebus imitator. The sequence goes on along the minus strand of NW_016107677.1, from coordinate 946,169 downwards.
AATGTAATTCACCAGGCTAAATAGAGTATTAGGATCATTTTGAAAATGTGAATTACATATTATGACTGCGCTTTAATGAAGATTTATCTGAAAGCAATGTAAAGGATAAACCAAATTGGAGGGAAATTGAAGAGCAGGACATAGGTTACAAAGTTATCACAGTGTTTATTTTTAATTATACTTTGGGCTCTGTGGTACATACACACACCCTGAATCCTGCAGGATTAATGCATAGGAACATACATGCCATGGTGGTTTGCTGTCTCCATCCCCCCCAGTCCCTTTGCCTACATCAGGCATTTCTCCTGGTTTTATCCCTCCCCATTCTCCCCCTCCTGCTGTCCCTCCTCTCCCCTCCCCTCTAACCCCCAACCTAGCCCTGTGAGTGTTGTTCCCTTCCCTGTGCTCAAGTGTTCTCATTGTTCATCACCCACCTATGAGTGAAAACATGCAGTATTTGGTTTTCTGTTCTTGTGTCAGTTTGCTGAAAATGACAGTTTCTAGATTCATCCATATCTCTACAAAGAACAAAAACTTGTGGCTTTTTATGGCTGCATAATATTCCATGATGTATATGTGCCACATTTTCTTTGTCCAGTCTATCATTGATGGGCATTTGGGTTGGTTCCAGGTCTTTGCTATTGTAAATAGTGCCACAACAAACATACATGTACATAGGTCTTTATAATAGAACAATTTATAATCCTTTTGAGTATATATCCAGTAATGGGATTGCTAGGTCAAATGGAATTTCTATTTCTAGATCCTTGAGGAATCAACACAGTCATTTATAATGGTTGAACTAATGTACACTCCCACCAACAGTGTAAAAGCGTTCCTTTTTCTCTACCTCCTCTCCAGCATCTGTTGTCTCCAGCATCAGATTTTTTAATGATTGCCATTCTAACTGGCGTGAGATGGTATCTCAATGTGGTTTTGATTTGTGTTTCTCTAATGACCAGCGATGATGAGCATTTTTTCAAATGTTTGTTGGCTGCCTATATATCTTCTTTTGAAAAGTGTCTGTTCATATCCTTCACCCACTTTTGAATGGGTTTGTTTGTTTGTTTGTTTTTCTTGTTTTTCTTGTTTTTCTCTCTTGTTTTTTCTATCTGCTTTAGTTCTTTGTAGATTCTGGATATTAGCCCTTTTTCAGATGGGTATTGCAAAAACTTTTTCCCATTCTGTTGGTTTCTGGTTCATTCTAATGATAGTTTCTTTTGCTGTACAGAAGCTCTTAAGTTTAATTAGATACCATTTGTCTATTTTGGCTTTTGTTGCCATTGCTTTTGGTGTTTTAGTCATGAAGTCCTTGCCTGTGCCTATGTCCTAATGGTTTTGCCTAGGTTTTCTTCTAGGGTTTTAAGGTGTTAGTTCTTATGTTTAAATCTTTAATCCATTTGGAGTTACTTTTTGTATAGGGTGTAATGAATGGGTCCAGTTTCAACTTCCTGTATATGGTTAGCCAGTTTTCCAAACACCATTTATTAAACAGGGAATCCTTTCCCCATTGCTTTTGTCAGGTTTGTCAAAGATCAGATGGTTGTAGATGTGTGGCGTTGCTTCCAAGGCCTCTGTTCTGTTCCTTTGGTCTATATCTCTGTTTTGGTACCAGTACCATGCTGTTTTGATTACTGTAGCCTTGTAGCATACTTTGAAGTCAGGTAGAATGATGCCTCCAGCTTTGTTCTTTTGCTTAGGATTGTCTTGGCTATGTGGGCTCTCTTTTGGTTCTACATGAAATTTAAAGTGTTTTTTGTTGTTGTTGTTGTTTTTTGTTTTTGTTTTTGTTTTTGTTTTACCAGTTCTGTGAAGAAGGTCAATGGTAGCTTGATGGGGATAGTATTGAATCTATAGATCACTTTGGGCAGTATGGCCATTTTCATTTTCACAATATTGATTCTTCCTAACCATGAGCATGGAATGTTTTTCCATTTATTTGTGTCCTCTCTTATTTCCTTGAGCAGTCTCACAGTGTTTTAAGCAGATATGGCAAGAAAGGAAACTATAGTCTCTTCTGTTATTTGCTAGCAACCCAAGCCAGAAATCTGGAAGTCATTATTTACTCCATTCTTTCCCTCACTTTGCACATTTAATTATGGGCTAATTCTGCATATTTTGTTTTCTGATAATCCCTTATATGAATGGTGACAGTAGATCTTGCTAGTCCTGGGAAGTTCTAGACTTTACCTATTGTTTTAGTTTAAATATGGGTTACACTCTTTTATGCTCAAAGAAGTTGCTGTTTGATAACAAATATATCCTACTCATTTCCCTTTTTATCCATTCAACAGCCAATGTCCCTACCAAAGTTAAAATCCTAGTCACCTCTTCATTAATTTGTATAATATCCTTAATGATCTCCAATCCTTTTTCACTTCAATTCAAAATGTACATTGAAAATTGAATGGTCTTTACAAAATGTAAATTTGACATTTTACTCCCATACTTACACCTACAAAGGGTTTAACATTTATCTGAGACAAGGAAGATAAAATCCACAGTCCTTAGGTCAGTCATATAGATGTTTCTAATGTCAAACCACCCTTGCCTTTCTACAATAAACTTTTTTATTTTCATATATAATTTTATTCACTGTTGAATTGAGCTTTTATTTACAAGTGTTGAATCTGCATTTGTGATTAAATTAGGTTTGTATTAAATAATTGTTCCTTTATATGTTTGTGCTATCAATATCTGTTTTGACATCAAAATGACACTGGCATCACAAAATGAAAACATTTTCTGAATGTTCCTATTCTTTGAAAAAAAATGGTATAAGAAAGCAATTTCCTGTTTTGTTGAATTTAATGCAATACACCTATGAAATCTTTTGTTCCTGGGATCTTCCTTCATGACTAATGGCTCATTATAACAAAATTATATTCCTTAGAATAATGTTTATGTCTTAAAATTTCTAGTGCATGATTTTCAAAACTATCACTCATCATTTTTAAATATCTGTTGTTTGTAGTTATTTATTCTTTTTTATTTTTTAATTGCTCATATTTTTTTCATAAGTTTTTAAAATTGATTTTGTTAATCTTTTGAAGAAAACAGTTTGTGGTTTTCTTACTCCTAGTTTTGTATCATTGTTCCCTATGGTATTCCTCCCTTCCTCTGTCTTTATAAGTTACTTTTCTCTTATTTCTTTAGTTTGTGGCTTTCATTTCAGCTTTTACAATTAAACTCATTTATTTTTAAATATTTTTTTCTCTTGTTTTTTGATTTTGTATTATTACTTTTCTTAGTTAGCAGTGTTTCACAAATTTTGTTTCCTTATTTATTTTTTACCATGGTTCAGTTCTAAGATTACACTGTTGCTCTTGTTCTTTGCTTTTTAATGGAATGCTTTTGAGCTTCCAGATACATGAGATTTTTAAAGCTATCCATTTCACTGCATTATGATGAGACAACATAGTCTGTATGATGATAATATTTTGTATTTATTTAATATTAATTTGTGACATAAAATTTGAACCAATTTTTGTTAATTTTTCATTTGTTTTATAAAAGAATTGAAGGCTTGATTTTTAAGCGTCCAATTAAGATTATTACAAACTAAAGAATTTGGCGGCCAGGTAGAAAGTTGATAGATACGTGAATGTTGCTGAGAGAACAGTTTGAAAGGGAAGTCAGCATTGAAAAAGAGTCTGTTAATGGGATTAAAAAGGTGTTCCTTTTTTTAAAAAAAAAACCAAAACCTAACAGTGATGAAAAAGGTGAAGGAAAGATAATTCAAACCCCTCCACACACAAAAACACACACAACACAGAAGCAGAAGAAAGCTATATAATAACACGTTGCATGGAAATCTTAATATTGACAGAAATGTCCAGCTGAGTAAAGTTATTTGCATGGTTTTCTCCTCATCCTTCATCTCTCACCTTAAATTGGTATCCTCAGAAAATAATTTTATGACTATCCAATTGAACCTTCTATCTCAGTACCTAGTTTATTTGTTAATGGCAGTTACCACAGTTGTTAATGCTTTTGTATATTTGACTACTTTTTTAGTCTATCATTTCTAAGTGATTGGACCTCCATGAACGAAGACCCACCATCTTTCTTGTTGATCATTGTCTCTTGGGTATCTAGGACTAGACGAAGCACCAAGAGGAGAACACTCATATCATCAGGAGAACACAGGAGATCTTTGCAATAATGCATATGGTGAGTTGAATGATATGTAATAGGAATTTGAAAATAAGAGAGAATGTTTTTAAATGCTCTTTATTAGACTTCGAAACTAATATCTTCTAAGTCATATAGGTCATCACTTTATGTTAAATTAAGAGAATAACTAATAATGTATATTTTGTAACTTTCATCACACTGGAAATTCAGATGAATCAAGAGAGACAGAGGAACAGACAGAGAAAGAGGGAGAGAGAGAATTGTATATTGTTAAGAACTTATTTTTGGATAAAGAGTTAGATATAGCTCTTTATCCAAAATAAGGAAACAAATTGAAAATAGTAAAAATAGATAAAAATCACAGAGGCAAATGGATGATATTTATTCAAAGTTGTTAGGTGAACTGAAGTAACAAAGCAGTAAGAGTTGTGAGTCATCATCTCCACTAGGTAAATAAATTGAAAGGTGAAGAAGGGCAGTTTCCCAGATGGCTTTAGTTTGGTTTGGCTCTGAAACAAAAATACTGTACATTTAAGGGAAAATGATATTTCAGCCTTTCTGTTCCCACGAAAAGAAATACGAAGAATTGTAAATCTTTAAAGAGGAAGGTCATTTTCACTAAATTTTTACCTAAAGGTCCAAAAGAGGAGAAATAACTTCATTAATGTTGGATAAACACTTATGAATATTTGAATTTCTAAAAAGTGACAAGAAAATTAAGTTTGTTTGAAGTTTCTCTTACGTTTTTCTTCTTAAAAATTATTTAAATGAGAAAGCTGTTCTTTAACAAGTTGCTGAAACACAGTTGCCATAGCATATAAATTATGACTCTCTCTTAAGCTGCCAAGATCAATTTCATAAATTATCCAAGTTTTTTTAAGTGTACACTGGAAGATATTTTCTAAAATAAGCTTCAGTATATGTAACTTATTATTAAAGCTTATCAATAAATGCCCTGTCTCTTAATGTATCAAGATGACCTAATTCTTCATGAAGAAATACATAGGTACTCAAAAATAATTTCATCGTTATGTACATAATCCAGAATAAACTTAGATATTTTTAGATTTTCAAATCTACTTTTGTAGATAAAAAATAAATAACTTTATATTGTAGTATACATATTGAATTTATTTTTGAATACATTATTAAAATTTCAATAGTTTTAATTAATTTATATTTTCTTTAATTTTGATGGCATGATGAAGACATTCTAACATCAGATACTAAAAATGCCTTATTTATTAAATCTATACAAATATTTTTAATTGAAGTGATATATTTAAATTATTAATGATTTCATACTTATGTCAAAAACTTCTTAATCTCATAGTTGTACTAATATTTTCCACTAGGCTGTTATACAAAAATGTAACACATGGTAAACAAATGTTCCCTGACAAAAGAATCTTTTGCTACTTAAAGTCAAGAGTCTTCTTTTTGTTGATGAGAATTGTGACTTTTCAAATGATAGTCATCCATCCCCCTTTTAGCACCTCCAAGTCTCCATTCACTCAAATGATTGACAAGTATCAAAATGTGTCCTGATGGAACAAATCAAAATCAGTATCTGCTTTCTGGCCTCATTAGGTTGATGCAAATAAATAAGGTACACAGAAATTCTGCAATAATTCTGTGTACATTATTTATTTATTTATTTGCATTAACCTCATTGTCTTGGACAGAAAGCAGATACCAATTCTGATTCTTGAACATTTATTTGTTTTTTGTGTTTTAATGCATGCTACAATAGAAGCCAACCATTTAATATTTTTTTCAGCTTAGTCAAATCAGATTAGACAGAAGGTAGAATGAGAATTTTCACCTACTGCATATTCATTATATAACCAGCACTGTGATTGACTTCTTCACAGCAGACCAATGAAGTAAGCACAATTACACAAAGTCCAGAACATTTGACTAAGTTACAGAATCCCACATACCTGGAGAGACAAGCAGCATGAATTCTACATTTCAAAATTACCTTGTCCCTTTCCTTGCCTCCCTCCATTCCACTTGCCATATACATATAATAGTACTTATCTGCTATCAGCTCATCCGGGAAAATTTATCTCACTAACATACAAATATTTTAAGAAAATTTAAAAACATTATATAATGTTACAAAAAATTTAAAGTAACAAAACTTTCATAGAGGTGAGAAAAAAAAACTCACTAGAAAAAATTCATAAGGAAAAAAACTCTCACAAGGTTTTCAATAATTATAATCCATTATTGCTGCATGAATACCACCACCAAAAACAATAAGAATACTTATATGTAGTAATTGCTGATTTAAGAGAAGATCAGAAATACAAGAATGCTGAGAATAGCAGTATAAGCTGGAATAGGTCGGAAGCACACTGTAGAAGAAAGAGAAAGGTGAAACAGGTGGCTTTCAGGAAGTAAATAGAAGGAAAATAGTCAAAATACTTGAGAAATAATGGCTTAAATTACAGAAAGAAAAAGGAGAGTCTCCACTAAAAACAAAATGATAAACATGAAAGAAAAAGGCGATTCCACTGTACAAATCATCGAAATTCCTGAAGTAAACTAAACAATGAGACAAGACAAAAAGTTGAATATGTAATTAAACATTCTGAAATAGAACTAAATCATTTCATATATTGAAAGACCATATTGTGTGCCAAGACAAATTCACTCAGGACAATAAGACATTTCTTTGTAAATGTATGTAACTTTCAAATTAAAGAACCCAGGCAAAAAATATTATGTCGCATGTACGAGAAAACAATGAAGCTAGCCTCAGACATCCACACAACATTCCACATGAATCTTCATATTCCTTCAAGCTCTCCTTTAGGTATATAGGGTAAAGACAAACTTTTTTTGTTTTTTGTTTTTCCTTAACAACATAAATTTATTTTCTCACAGTTTCAGAGGCTAGAAGTTTAAGTCAGCAGAGTTGATTTTGTCTAAGGCCTCCTTTATTGGCTTGTAGATGGCCATCTTCTCTCTGTGTCTTCACATGGTCTTCCCTTTATATATGTCAGCATCCAAGTTTCCTTATTTTATAAAGATGTCAGTCATATCAGATTAGGACCCACTCATATTACCTTATTTATATATAATATAATATAATATAATATAATTATATATATAAAATATAAAAAATATAATATTTATGTATTTTATATATATATAATAATATATATATTATTGCATTTTAGGTTTTCGGGTACATGTGAAGAACATGCAGGATTGTTGCATAGGTACATACATGGCAATGTGGTTTGCTGCCTTCCTCCCTATCACCTATATCTGCTTTTTCTCCCCATGTTATCCTTCCTCAACTCCCCACCCCCACGCTGTCCCTCCCCTAGATCCCCCGCCGACAGACCTCAGTGTGTGATGCTCCCCTCCCTGTGTCCATGTGTTCTCATTGTTCAACACCCAACTATGAGTGGGACACAGGCCATTAGAGAAATGCAAATCAAAACTACGTTGAGATACCATCTCATGCCAGTTAGAATGGCGATCATTAAAAAATCTAGAGACAACAGATGTTGGAGAGGATGTGGAGAAATAGGAACAATTTTACACTGTTGGTGGGAGTGTAAATTAGTTAAACCATTGTGGAAGACAGTGCGACGATTCCTCAAGGACCTAGAAATAGAAATTCCATTTGACCCAGCAATCCCATTGTTGGGTATATATCCAAAGGATTATAAACCGTTCTATTATAAGGACACATGCACACGAATGTTCATTGCAGCACTGTATACAATAGCAACGACTTGGAACCAACCCAAATGCCCATCGATGATAGACTGGACAGGGAAAATGTAGCACATATACACCAGGGAATACTATGCAGCCATAAAAAAATGATGAGTTCATGTCCTTTGTAGGGACATGGATGAATCTGGAAACCATCATTCTCAGCAAACTGACAGAAGAACAGAAAATCAAACACTGCATACGACCTTATTTTAACTCAATTACCTCTTTAAAAATCCCATATCCAAATAGTCATATCCTGAGCTCCATTATGTTAATTTGGGGAGACATAATCAGCATTTTACAGGTACTAGTGATAATTGCCATTAGTTATTTGCAGAGCATATAGAGAACCAAAAAGAAGAAAATTCAAATTACTTCTAATCTCATCATCCACAGGGACCCAATCTATATACCTTCTGGTAATTTCTTATGTATACACAGTTAGCACAGATATATGTCATTTTTACCAAAATATGATCCTACTGTGTCTGTTTTGCAATCTACGTTTTTATTTTACCATCTCTTGAACCTCTCTTCATGTCAATTCTATTTTTTACCATATGGATTTGCCGCTGTTTTCCTAACTAATCTTGTGTTGTTAGGTACTTAGGGAGTTTCCACTTTTTATGATAAACAACACTGAAGTAAACATCTTTATAATTAGATCTCTGTAATTATACAGAGAGATGTGTTGCATCTCTGTATTTTTTTACTTTAAGTTCTGGGATACGTGTGCAGAATGTGCAAGTTTGTTATATAGGTATACATGTGCTATGGTAGTTTGTTGCACCTATCAACCCATCATTTAGGTTTTTAGCCCCACACACATTAGTTATTTGCCCTAATGTTCTCCCCTCCCCTTGGCCACCAAATGGTTTTAACCTAAAGGTGCTCAGAGAAGAGCATTCACACAGCCCTTCTTAAAGAGACTACCAGAAGCCTGTGATGAGTGCTGAGTAGACACCGCCAGTCCGGGGAGCTGCAGGGCAGTGGGCAGCACCTGGGCCCAGGCCCTCACAGCCTGCTTCCCTCCCTGCTGCAGGCCCAGTACTGCAACCCCTGGAAAGACATCTGAAGGAGCAGGGTCAGGACAGCCCAGGGCTCCTGGCTCCAGCAGGAAGTGAATAGACTCAAGGAACTGGAGGAAGCGAAGAATTAAGGCCAGGGGAGGCCACAGGCTGACCAGCCTGATGAAGCAAGAGCTGGCCACCACCCCTGACCTGCGCTCCTCTTGGCAAGGGATGGGCCTCTCTGCCTGGCCCACCCCTCAGGCCTCCCTTCCCTAAGGCCTATCTCCTCTTCCCTAAGGCCTATGTCTCCATAGCTCTGGTTTCCCTGGGCCTCAGTCCTCCCCACCCTCCTTCCTCTCTCTCCCTGTCACTAATGTGAGGTTTCTTTGTGTATATTAAAATTTTTTTTCCAAAAAAAAAAAAAAAAAAAAAAAAAAAAAAGAGACTACCAGATAATTAATTCCATTAAATAACATAAAAAAGATGAGCTACTAGCACTGAATACATTTAACTGCAGATCCTTAAAAAAAGGTGGGGAGGGTGATTAGAATAACACAGTGAAATTGAAGGTTATGTATTTGGGCAATGTAGAGATTGTACAACAGACAAAATCTAAAGAAGGGATGATATGGATAGAAAAATAGAAATAAATACTGATAAAGCATTTATATTCATATCAGTATAAAAGCCAGCATCTGACTAAATGGAAAAATAATACTGGGGACATTTTCATAAAACCTAGTAATAATATAAGCCTGTCACTATCACAACTATATATTGTACCTTTTGGGAGGTATTCTCTGGTGGAAATAGGAAAATAAAGAGAGGTATATAAATGGGAAGGTAAAGTTTTTATTATTTGTAGATGCAATTATTCTCTAGTTGAAATACTTAAAACTGAATCAAACATCTATCCAAACAAAAAGATAATTCAGTAGCATAGTGATTTAAAGATAATTCAGTAGCATAGTGATTTAAAAATAATGCAGAGATAAGCCTGGCATGGTGGCTCGTGCCTGTAATCCTAGCACTTTGGGAGGCCAAGGCGGTGGATCACAAGGTCAAGATATTGAAACCATCCTGGCCAACATGGTGAAACCCCATCTCTACTAAAAATACAAAAAATTAGCTGGGTGTGGTGGTTTGTGCAGCTACTCGGGAGGCTAAGGCAGAAGAATCACTTGAACCCAGGAGGTGGAGGTTGCAGTGAGCTGAGATTGGCCAGGGCACTCCAGCCTGGCAATAGAGTGAGACTCAAAAAAAAAAAAAAAAAAAGAAAGAAAAGGAAAGAAACAGAGATGTATTGTCATCATAAATAACAAGAACTGGTTAAAAATATAATGGAAGAGAAAACCTTGTGTACAATATTAACAGGAACAATAAAATTAAGAAATTTAATATGATCACAATGAAAAGATTTCTACAGGGTTTGTTTATTTTCACCTATGGGAGAAATAAATGTGCTGATTCAAATTTTCAATAAGAAAAATAAATGAACAATAATGGTCACTGAAACTCTAAGTAAGAACACAATGTAGGGGGACTAGCCCTACCAGATAGTAAAATAGCACACAATAAAATCTTCAATAATTGGCTGGGCACGGTGGCTTACACCTGTAATCACAGCACTTTGGGAGACAGAGGCAGGCAGATCACCTGAGATCAGGAGTTTGAGATCAGCCTGGCCAACATGGCTAAACCCCGTCTCTACTAAAAAGACAAAAATTAGCCGGGTGTGGTGGCACACACTTGTAATCCCAGCTACTCAGGAGGCTGAAGCAGGAGAATTGCTTGAACCCAGGAAGCGGAGGTTGCAGTGGGCTGAGATGA
>NW_016107677.1:928000-935370 GCF_001604975.1 Cebus imitator | reverse complement strand
AGTGCATGTAAAATAAGATGGATAAAACAGAATTGAGAGCATCGAGAGTTCAAACTGATTCGATTACACTTATCCCATTAAAGTGAAGACTGCATTTAATTCATAATATTGAGACAACTTTGTGCTGATCATAATCCTGCAAAAAACAACCCCAAACTCCATAATCCAAAATGTTGAAATCCTCGAAGTTAAAATCCCTAAAATCTAAAATCCCAGTTTAAAGATTTTTATAGATTTTTAATTATGCTTTTAAAGACAAAAATCATGTTTAAATATCTTTATAGATTTAAATTTTTTTTATTTTGCAAATTTGACTCCACAAAAGTGCATTATCACAGTGTTGACTTCGTATGTAAGCATTGTGAGTGAATGTATAAACATTGATACATGAAAATATACCTTATTTTGTATATCTGCATTTGTGAAAGAAAGTTTTCAAGATCTCAGCTCTTTGGGCAACTGCATATGCTGTGGTGACCCATTGCAGTATTTGAGAGATCTTGTCAAAAGACTCAGTTTGTCCATCATAGTATTTTACATGACCACAGTTGAAAAGTTGGGCACACACAATTACCAACCATAGTGATATGTTTATGCATTTTTCTTTTTGACCTATTTCTTTGTAAATATGGTTTATTTATAACTTTTATACTTGTGTGACTTTTTTTAGTATATATTAGTGTTTATGCTTGCAAAAATATGCATCCTGTTATTGTGTGTCTTACTGTGTAAAGTGGCTGAAGTATTCAAATAAATCCATTTTACAAATGTAAATAATGTCTTTGAAAAGTTTTTTATTGTCTCCATAATTATATTTTCAAAGTTTGATCTTTTGGAATTTTAGATGTAAGGGATTTTGATCTTTTGGAATTTTAACATTCAGGATCATGACATTCAGGTTTTTGTCTTTTGGATTATGATCCAAACTCGGTTTGAGTTCACCACATGGTGGCTGACTTACCCAAAGCTAGCATTCCAAACAGTATGGGTCAAGTGCAAGCTACATCTTTTTTACGACCTGCTATTTGAAGTCATACAATATCATTTCTGCCTTACTCTTCTGGTTGAAGTATTCAAAAGTCTGACCCAGATTTAAAGGCAGGAAACAGTCTACACTTTTCTTGCCAGATTTTCCATATAATTTTATATGCTAGTTGACATTGTTAATAGCCATGGGTAGTTAATATTTGACAGCATTTGCCAAATACATCCAAATTTACTTCTTTCTTTTCTCCCTTTATCTTTTTTAAAGTATCTATTAATATCTTAAGGGGCAAAGTTTGAGAATTTCTATTCTCTATATTAAAATGTCATGTTGATAAAATGTTCAACCAGTAGCAACCTTGGATTGATACATTTTGTGGTTACTTAAATTGAAGATTGATTAAATATTGTGGTATTCCTTCAATGTGTCCTCAATAGAACTTTACAATCTGTCCAACAATAACAACAGATCATTTTTAAAGCCCCTAAACTAGGAATAAACTAGCTTTCTACATTGTGTTTGAATTCTCCCCCTTGACAACCTGTTTTTACTTCCTATAACTAAGGCACCATGCTAGCCTTTCCAGAGAAGGTCTGTTTCCTTAAAAATGCAAGAGGTACAGGTATGGTCTACTTTTGGCTAAGGTAACCAGGAAAAGTTTACTAAAAACAATGTGAATCAGCCCTTGAACTATTAAAATGAATGAAGGTTTTAGAAATGTCACTCAATGCAAAATTATGACAATTCTGGGAAGCACAGTTCCAAGTTAGGTAAGGTGACACAGCCACCCAGCCACTCTTCCTGGGCTCTCTCTTCAGAATTCCATTGGTCGTTATTTTTTCTTTCTTTGAACCAGTGCCACTTTGTTTAATTTACCATAGATTAAGACTAGGTGCTGACAGTGGCTATGGCAGTTCCCATTTCATATTCTTCCTAAGATGTCTAATAGCTGATCTTAAACATTTACTCTAACACATAAATTTTATCAAATTCCATGAAAAATTTTGCTGATATTTTGATTAAAATTGCTTTTAATTAATAATTGATTTGGGGAAAATTGAACATCATCTTCTTTTGTGTTCTTTCATATCTAAAAATAAAGTTTTAAAATTTTCTTTTTCAGAGGTCCTACACACTTTTGTTAGATTTATCTACATACTTGATATTCTCTGAGAATATTACAAACAGGATTATCTTCTACTTAATTACAATTTCTGGTTGGTTTTGGTGGTACATAAACTGGAAGCACAAATAAAATTTATTCATTAAACCTATATCCAGATTTAAAAATAAGATAAAAAGCTTATGTTACTCCCTAAATGTTTTTCTGTATTTGGGGGATTTTCTAAATAAATGTTCCTGTTATCTACAAATAAAAACAATTGTGTCCGTTTTCAACGCTAGACATATATTTTTATGTTTGTCAACAAAAACAGAGTACCCAGGTAACTCTTTAAAAGAACAGTAACTAGTAATTATTTCTGCCTTTCACATGTATTTTATCATTCATTATTTACAAAAGTCATGCAAGTCATTTATTATTATTGTTATTATTTTATTTATTTAATATCCCCATTGCATGACAAATGCCATGAAGTGACTTTTCCAAGGTTGCTATTCATTAATATGAGGAGTTCACATTGTAATATCAAATTATCTTAAGTTAAAAAAAAAGTCTTTGAAGTATAAAACTCTGGAAATAGATAAGAAATATCTGGAACTAGGTGCTCAAACAATATAAGAAAAATAAGCTTCTTTTTCTCTTACTCTGTCCTTCTCTTTCCCTTGTCTTCTCCCTGCTAACAATTGCATAATTTCTCTTTCCATGATCTAAAGAAAGAATTCTAGAAGGGATTCTCAGTATTCTGGCTTGATATATGGGCATATCTTTGAACTAATCACAATAAGCAGCATGGTTATTAGTGCACAGATCATAGTTATATATGCCTGTGTGCTGTGAATGTACCTAAGTGGGATATTCTGATTTGCAGTTTACTGTCTTTACTAGAATGGGGCCCTAACGTAAACATAAGCCAAGCTGGCTAGTGCCTTACCCTTGCCTAGCCTTATCTGCATTCTTCTCACGGAGGTGAGTTTTGGAGATTTGGGAGATAGATTCTGTACCTGAATCCCAGACACTGAGTATGATCCTTATTAATCCACAAGAAACTAAGAGCAGCAGCCTACCTGAAATAATACGTCTATTGACTCATCTCTTACTGTTTTTTCACCACGTACAATACTGGAACTCTTAAATAGTTTTATTCACCCAATCAAACCTAACAACTTCATGAACATTTCAACATTTATTGAAATATCTGGCCTACATTAGTTTCCGTGCCTAGCCATGTTTAAGACAGAATCATCCCTTACAATCATCTACTGAGGTGACAGGTAAACTTAGAGTAGGGAAAACTTAAGTCATAGTGTCCAGGAAATTTTTTTTCTTGATTATTTGGCTGAGTACATTTTAACCAAATATATTCCTAGAACCTATATGCTATTTTTCAAATGTCTACCTTTACTAATAATCAATATGTAATGCAGTGTGACATGGTGAAAAAAGACCTGAGTGTAAAGTTAGTCTCTTCATTTCCTATCCTGGTGAAATTGGGTGAGGAGTTCCTTAAATTTTCTGACCCTCTACTTTTTTTTTTATAAAATATACATTAAAATACTTACAAGATTGCTTTTAGGATTAAATGTTTATAAAGAATAAATTTATATATATAAATAGTAATATAAATTTATAAATTTACTATTTATACATCTAAATGGAAGTTTGGGTTATTTTTAAAACATCCAGTATGTTAAAAGCATTGTGGAAAGATAATACAAAGACATACCACAGACAGTTTCTCAAATAAGAAGCACATAATTTAGTAAAAACCAAACTATAGACAGGGTCAAACTAAAATTCTAATAACAAAATTTAAATGATTTCAGAAGACATAATTATTTCCCATTTGAGTAATATACAGAATGAATATTATGATAATCTCAAATTCATATTTACAATTGAGATTGTTACACATAAATCCTTATTCATTTGGAAGTAAATGTTCTTGGCATCTAAATCCATGTACAATTGATGTTTCAATCTATGGCAATAATTCACCACAGAAGAAAAGTATAATTCTGTGTTTGGAAAGTTCTAATTAATTTTCAAACTCAATAAGACCTATCATTTAGTTAATGTCTTGGATTGTTGCTCTGAGTATAATTTTGTGGTCATGTCCAAATTTGTATTGAAGTAGATTATGATTGAATAAACAGACAATTTTTCCCAGAATGATTTGGAGTTGATGCTTATACTGATTGAATTAATGAATCCTTTGGCACAGCCAAAACACATCCAAAGAAGAAACTCAGAAGAAATTATTTTGCCCAAATCTCAGTCTTTTCACAGCTGCAAATATTCTACCATTTTTGTTTTCTCAAAAGATTACCAATTAGATGCCAACCAACCAGAATAAAACATGAATTGGAGGTTTTAACAAATATCTTACCTAACGGGAGAGCCTGCTGTGTTGTCCTGGGTACTCTGGAGAAGAGGGAGGTGTCAAATATTTGTCTCCTAATGCTGGGCTCAACAATCACTAAAGTTCTTGGATTTCCTAGCAGGATTAGTTAGAGAGGGCCTATCATGGATTCTTAATTCTTTAAGAAAACATTAAAAAGTGGCTTCTAATTGTTTTTGTGCAATGGTTAAAGATTAACCAGAGGGGGTGTATTTAGACAGAAAAGTGTTTGATTAGACCTAGAAACTTCCTGTAACAATCTGTGTAAGAATCCTTTAAATGGACAATGGAGTTCAAACTTAACAGACATTATTTTGGAGAATACAGCTCACCTCTACTCATGAAGGTATTATAAATTATATGTTTTAAATGCATACCAAATTATAGCACAATTTACATTTTTGGTCTGTTCAGTACTCTAGTAAATATAATTTAATGATCATAAAATCTTAAACCTTGAATTACAACTTAGTTCTAAATTAACTATCATTCATTGTTTTGTTAACAAGAACTTAAGTTTTAGCTCTATGCCAAGGGTTAGCAATACAAAGGTGTGTAAGACATTATCTTTCTTATGAATGTCAGTGAAGTAGAGGAGTATGCAAAAAATATAAGCAGATTATAGGATAAATTTTATTAAAAGTTTGTAGGATCACTAATTAGCAGAGAAAAGCATAAATTAAGACGGGGAATGACTGATGGCAAGAGAATGTTGAAGAATCTAGAACTCAACAGTCTAAGACTGAGATCATGAAGCCCTAGAAAAAGGCAATAATAGCCAAAAAGCATCACCTGAAAATAATGATGATGATGTTGATAACAATGATAGCTAACATTTACTGAGCGCTCACTCTTTGCTAGATAACATTCTAAAAACTTCACATGTAGTTAATAAATGTAATTCTCAGAACAACCCCAAGGGGTTTATTCTACTATTATCACCATGTTACAGATGAGGATACTAAGGCAATGAGCAATCAACCATATTTTCGAAGGTCACAATAGTAAGTACAAGACCGGTAGAGCTGAAATTCAAACTCAAACATGGACTCTAGAGCCCATTTCCATAACTGGGAAGCCATGAGAAATAAAGAATTGTATGAATCTCAGATTTCTTAGATCACTGCATAGGTGACTTGTTAGTATTAAGAATAAACATCAGAGTGAAAGGAATATTTTAGAAGAGATATATTACTAAGTATTACTTCTGTTAGTGTTAATTTTGAGGGTCTTGTAGGAAATCTAAATGGAGTAGGCTGCTGTTAGAAATAGGAATCTGGACCTGGGAGAGAGTTGAAAATTAGAAGTATACACTTGCAGGGTATTTTACTGAAGTTTTAAACTCACCCAGGAGTGAGTGGAGTCAGAAGAGATCCTAGAATGGAACTATGGAGTAGGTCAATATTGAGTATGTAGGCAGTGAGCCATCAAAGAATTATGAATCCAGATGGTCAGAGGAAAGAAGGAGATTTCAAATGTCCATGGGGATGGGTGTTTGGGGGGGTTAAATATCAAATAAAGGTCATGGAAAATGAGGGATAAAAAGGGATGACTCAATGTAATATTTCACAAGCTTAGTAAGTACAGTTTCAGAAAAAAATGAGAAAATACAGATTTTAATTAGATGAATAGTAGTCATAATTATCTAAATCAATAAATGATACTTAAAATGGCACCAATTTCAAGCTAATTATTTTACATTATAATATGGATCTAAAAAGAAGACATATGAAAATTCTCTGTAACTTCTTCTCAATTTTATTTTACTTTCCCTTTAATTTTGATATGAATCTAACACCTCTCTCTCTCTCTCTCTATATATATATATATATATATATATAATAGAAGAAGCAAGTTAAACTACCTTTTTAATCACTACCTTGAGTACACAAAGATGATCATAGAATATTTGTTTTCATGATCATCTTTGCTACATCAGTACTTTATATCTCTCCTAAATCAAAATGTTATGTAATCAAGAATCTATATCAAGTTATAGAAAATCACTAACAATTGGAAGAGATGACACAATGAAAAACAAAAACAAAAAAAAAGTTGAGCTCATAAAAAAAATAAAATAAAAATAAAAAACCCGACAAGGATAAGGTTAAGCAAGCCATATCTATTTAGCCTCTCAGCCACAAAGAATCATGAATGTTAAAAATGTATGGAAATTTAAGGAAACCAAGGCCTTTGGCGCTAAAATACCCTAAAATCATGCTGCTAGTAGTTTTAGAATGTTAGTCAGAGCACGTCTTCCTTAGAATCAACATAAATGCCCATTAACAGTAAACTGGATGAAGAAAATGTGGTACATATACACTATGGAATACTACACAGCCATAAAAAAGAATGAGATCATGTCCTTTGCAGGAACATGGAAGGAGTTGGAGGCCCTTATTCTGAGCAAACTAATGCAATAGCAGAAAATAAATACCACATGCTCTCACTTATAAGTGGGAACTAAATATTGAATACACATGGACATAAAGAAATGAACAATAGACACCAGGGCCTACTTGAGGGTGGAAGATAGGACAGTAAGGATTGAAAAACTACTTATCACTACGCTTATTATCTGAGTAATCAAATAATCTGTATACCAAACCCCCGTGAAAAAGAAAAAAAATATATTGATTCAAAGTTTAGTGTTCTTTTGGCTACATTACACTGTATCCTTCTAAATTTTGTAGTCTTAATAATTTAAATTGCATCTAAAAATTCTATATACTTGAGTCAACTACATTTATATATAGATTTATAAATGAATTGGCATATTTGATTGTATATGACTGAATATATTACTGAATATGTTGCAATTTTTTCATATTATTCTTGTATCTAGTAAGCAAAAATGATTTGCT
>NW_016107677.1:919298-927986 GCF_001604975.1 Cebus imitator | reverse complement strand
GAATCAGCATTACCAATTGCCATTAGTTTCTTAATTATTGCCACGGTGATTTTCCTCTATGATCTGACAAAAGCTTAAGAAAGAACAATGCTCAGAGAAACTGGAATTCTTTCTCCTTAAATGTAAATATATCAATATGTAGACCTTATGTTTCTTCACAACGTATAGTGCAAGTGTGCTCCAGAAAAATGTGACTTAAACCTAGCGAAACTGGTATTTTTTTTCTTAGCCTTTGCTCCCAAAGAAAGAC
The DNA here is from genome assembly GCF_001604975.1 of Cebus imitator. Taxonomy (NCBI): domain Eukaryota; kingdom Metazoa; phylum Chordata; class Mammalia; order Primates; family Cebidae; genus Cebus; species Cebus imitator. Next base: position 927,736 of record NW_016107677.1, on the reverse strand, counting down.
AAGCAGATGAAAGAATCCAAAACTTAAAACTTAGGTCCTTGAAAAAGTGATTTCACCTTACATTTATAAATATAGTCTATGAGTGTATATGACTATTTTAATTAGTCAAAAGAAATAAGCAGATATTTTTGTTCTGTGCACTTGTGTGTTGTTGCCATTAAAAGCTTCCTTTGAAAAATAGGAATAAGCAGTAACCATTATAATTGGTATGACACCTGTAGCATAAGCCTCCTTAACATAAATTATGAACTCAAGTTGGAATGGTTTTTGTTCCTTAAATACAAGAGAATTTTTTTAATTAAAAGAAAAAAACTTCAACTTTATATGTCATAGAGCTATGAATAAGCATTCTAACAGTCTTGTCATTAAAACATAAAGGTTTTATTTAGATAAATGAAACTATTTTTTTCTGAAAATATATTCACTATTACTCATTAATACCTCTTAAATTGACAATAAGATTAGAACATGTAAATAGAAATCACTATGGAAGGTTAGATTTAGCAGTTGGTGATTATATGTCAAAAATGATTTGGGAGAGAGCTCAAAAAATATGAAAAACTGCCTTAAGATCAAGTACAATAACCAAGTAGGTGAAATTTACAAAGGTCAGTGCTCAAGTTTATCACAACTAAGAGCTGTACTGGAATTTGGGAGTTAAAATTTCTCAGAGAATTCATAATTTTAAAATGTCAAATTGAAATTTTTTACTACACATTAAGCTGCCCTAGCAAGATTAAGTTGCTCTAGCAAAGGAACTATTACAATGACTTCTTAAAATTATTTCTCACCTGTGTTCACTCATACAGCCAGCAATCTGTAAAAATTCGTGGAATAAATAATGAGCAAAGTCTCTCATTGACACAAACTGCTTTCCTAAACATTTTTGGTTTCTTCTTTTAGAAATTCTAATAAAGTGTTTCTTAAGGTATCAATAGTCCCTGTATGCTCAATTAACCAGTGCTGGAGATTACAAGTTACCAGAGAAACGTAGGTTTACTTTATGTCATCTTATTCAATTGAGTTTAGAAAAGAAATTCTGGGATTTCCCTTTATATCCACATGTTTTCACTACTTTATCTTTCAAGAGGAAAGAAATGCAGAAAGATCAACCAAGGGGAAATGAAAAATGACGATGTTGAAGATACATATGTGTGATATCTGTAAAGATAACCAAAGAAGCACAGTCAGAATTAGAGAAAGTGGTGCCGACCTAGCAGGAATGTTCCCTGGACTGAGGCCTTAGACTTTTCCAGACATTTCTCTGGAGTCCTCAGAGTTCACTCATTATTTCTTAAAAAGTAATAATAGTCTTTTTTTTCCTTTCTTCTCACATCCCTACATTTACTCACTCCCACTTCCCCATGTCCAGTGACCTAAGATATCAGAATTTTTACCCACTTCCCTTTTTAGACCCCAGAAAAACCAATATTTTCCACAGGGAACCTTTAGTTAAGAAGCATCACTGGATGTGCTTTAGCCTTTTTAATAGAAAAGATATTTATTTACCAAATGTGCTATAAATATATCTCTATGTGAAACAAATCATATACAATAAATTATCAGCTAAAAATTCTCCCGGAGGTAATTGGAAACCTAAGTCAAATTTGCCTGAAATGCATATCTAGTTCTCCTTAACCTAAAAATATGTAGTAGTTGAATTCTACTGAAGGACTTGGCAATGCAGCAATATGTTGGTAACCAGGGCCTAATTTCTTGTTATTACCAGTTGTTTATGGTCAAAATATTACAGTCAGCACATTGTAGAAAACATTTGGGAGAGTAGCTTACTTAGTGCCAAACTTGAATTGAAATTTCATTTCTAGTAGCTTATCTGCACACATCTCTAAAGGCATCTTAGTTCTGGTACTATGATAAACAAAAACAAAGGGGGAATCAGACAAGGAAAACAATCTCTATTTGTGGTTTGTTTTCAAACTGGCTTTCCTCCTCACTTGAGTGAACAAACCAACATACAATCAGAAAAAGTAGGGGCCCAGAGAAGGGAGTGAAATTTAAGATATCTTACAGTGCAGTAAACTCAAAACCGTTAACATTCACAAACCATTTTTAAAGCCCATAATTTGTGCTAGAATGATTCAGAGTGATGGGATCTTTCAACCAAACCTTGATGTTATGCCAGGATTCAGCTTTTCCTTTCAGTTACTATAGGCCTCAGGAGGCTAGCCAGCTCCACTGTGGCTCCAGGTATGGTTCATTCATTCTTTTGTAAAAATTTATAGCATGAAAGCCTGTTAGAAGCCAGGCATTGTGCTATTCCCTAGGGATGCAAAGATAAATAAATCATGGCTCCTGACCCCCTCCCCCCCGCCCCACCCCGCTGAAACACTTATTACCAGTTTAGGAGGGAATTGACAGTAAGACTCTTAGAGTGTGACAAGGGCTATGATACAAAGAAAACCAAGGAGCTATGAGGGGTGGGCAATAAAAGGATGCAACACCTAGTCCATGGAGTCGGAGAAGACTTCCTAGACCAAATGTGCCTGAATCTTGAAGAGAAAGCAGAATTTCACACAGTAAATACTCAATATCTAGCATCTCTTGTTGTTGTTATTATAACAGGTTGATAATCTCTAACCTGAAATCCCTTTTGAGCACTGTCATAATGCCCAAAACAGAAAATTCCACATGTAAGTACTTAACAAAAACTTTGTTTCATGCACTAAAGTATTTAAAATATTGTATTAAATTACCTTCAGGCTCTGTGTGTAACGTATATATGAAGCATAAATAAATTTCATGTTTATACTTGGGCCTATTCCCTACGATATCTCCTCACAAATATTCAAAAGTCCAAAAAAAAAAAAATCTGAAATCTGAAACACTTCTGGTCCCAAGTATTTCAGATAAGGGATATTTGACCTACACTGTGATTATTATTCATATGTCATAAAAGGGTGTTGTTCATATTTAGTCTCACTGAAAAATCATTGCATGTGAGATGAATAGTTTACTAGGTATACAGTTCATTTTTCCTGGAAATTAACAAATATAAAATGCAGAGCAGCAATGAGAAATCTTATAAAAATCAGGAATTTTAGGCTAGGCACAGTTCCTTATGCCTGTAATCCTAGCACTTTGGGAGACTGAGGCAGGTAGATCACAAGGTCAGGAGTTCAAGACCAGCCTGGCCAAGATGGTGAAACCTCGTCCCTACTAAAGATACAAAAATGAGCCGGGTGTGGTGGTGGGTGCCTGTAATCCCAGCTACTCAGGAGGTTGAGGCAGAGAATTGCTTGAACCTCTATGGAGGCAGAGGTCGCAGTGAGCTGAGATCGTGCCACTGCACTCCAGCTTGGGTGAGAGAGCAAGACTCGGTTTCAAAAAACAAAATAAATAAATCAGGAGTTTTGTGAAGCTGAAGCTGGTAGTATCACAACAAAGCAGTATTTATTTATGTGACCTATCCCAACTGTCCTAAAAAAGTTAATTGAATTATGATCACAATGTTGTTTCAAACAAAATGTCTTTGGCTAGATCACTCCACAGTTATTTTGTTTCTGGAATATGGCCCTCATATATCCTAAAAAGAGAAGCCCCTTCTAAAAAAGCGTGTCATTCATGGATAAGAAAGAAGCCATAACTATAATTTACACTATTAGACCAGGGGTCAGCATTACTTAATCACTGCCCATGGCTGCTTTCATATTACAAAGGCAGAGTTGAATAGTTAATATAGAGACCTTATGGCCTCCAAAGCCTCAAAATATTTACTATTTGACTCTACAAGTTTTCCAAACCCAGTATTATACTATTCAAGTAATTCACAGTAGGTTACATCTTGCAGTCACTTCTTTTCAACATCCAGGGGAGAATTTGTCACTAAGGCTTTCATCTTTAAAGTATTCAGGTACAAGGAATCTTATTTAAAGTTATTATTTACTTGAGTTATTTTATATTTTCACTGTATTAACTGACACAATAATTCTTTTTCTTGCTGATAAATTTTCTTGATAATTAATAAACCAACCAGAAAGCATAATTTTAAAGCTTGTTTTTAGAAATTTTATAACCTCCTTTGTCCTATTCAATTCTACCTTAAATATGACCTTCATTATAACATGTGAAAAGAAATGCTTAAGCCCTTATAACTAATTCCAGTTACTATGACTCCAGACCTATTACATGTATATGGTAAAGAGAGTTAAGTGGTTTATGATTTGTCATCCTAGGCTTGATGCAGTGCCTCACACCTGTAATACCAGCATTTTGGGAGGCCGAGGTGTTCAAATCATTTGAAGTCAGGAGTTCAAGACCAGTCTAACCAACATGGTGAAACCTCATTTCTACTAAAAATGCAAAAATTAGCTGGACATGGTGGCAAGTGCTTGAAATCACAGCTGTTTGGGAGGCTGAGGCAGGAGAATCTCTTGAACCCAGGAGGTGGAGGTTGCAGTGAGCTGACATTACACCACTGCACTCCAGCCTGGTGACAGAGCAAGACTCCATCTCAAAACAATAAGAATAAAAAAAGAAATATAATTTATCATCACAGTCTGCAGTTTTTATAGTAGTAACTGATCTAAGCTGAATAATTGCTTAAACACCTTCACTATAAGTGGGAGGAAGTGCTGGGATTGAGGGTGTGGACTCTGTGTTTTATAAGATTTAAAGATTGTCTTGATGATAAGACATAACACAATGACACTAGGATAGGTAAAGGGCAGAACTCTGTAACTTAACAGCTCCAAACTGCCAGGCAGGGCCAACAGTCATTGCACCCTGGGAGAGGGTAACAGCAAATTGAAGCTGTAGGGAGAAGCTAATATATGGCAAGTAGGGTAGGGATAGCTAGGTTTCCTAAACTCTCTTGGATTGGCTAATTTGAATAGTATCCTGTGCTTCAGGGAAAAGGGGTTATTCCTAGTTGTCTGATATATGGTCTTCGGATGATAAAGGCCGGTGCATAGAGGCTCAGAGTCTAAAACTCAAAAAGGAAAATGGATGGGGTGTGGACTTAACCAGCTGTTCAAAAAGGGAACTGACCAGCCTCTAGCCAAGGCTTCAAGATTGAGTTACGCTTCCTTTTTATAAAAGAAAAACAAACACAAAACTACACTCTGGGGTTAGATTTCTTAAATTCAAGTCTGGTTACAAATACTGCTCATGATTTGGCCCTGACCAAGCTATTTAATCACTCTAATCCTCAGTTTCCAAATCTGTAAAATAGGGAGAAAAAGTACCTACTTTTCAGGGATTGTTGCGTGATGAAACGAGAGATCTGTATAAAGTGTTGGTGTATTAGTCTGTTTTCACACTGCTTATAAAGACATACCTGAGAGTAGGCAATTTACAAAAGAAAGAGGTTTAATTGGACTCACAGTTCCACATGGCTGGAGAGGCCTCAGAATTATGGTGGAAGGCAAGAAGAAGCAAGTCACATCTTACTTCAGTGTCGGCAGGCAGAGAATGAGACAAGCGAAATGGGTTGATCAAACCACATTCACTACCATGAGAACAGTGTGGGGGAAACTGCCCCAATGATTCAATTATCTCCACCTGGCCCTACCCTTAACACATGGGGATAATTACAATTCCAGGTGAGGCTTGGGTGGGGCTACAGAGCCAAATCATTTCAGCTGGGCACTGTATCCGGCCCATAGTGATTACTCAGTCTGTGATAGGCATTATGATCAGGGCCAATTCGATACTTGACCCACAGTATGACAGTCTGTTATCCCACGAAATACTTGAACACAAAATGGACTGTAGTGCACTTTTAAAAAATATTATTACATATGCCTCTTTGAATAGAGAAAACCAAATATATATAGACTATGTCTGATGTCTAAATTCCCTTTCCTTTAACAGCTTGTTCTGTTAAAGCTATCCTGATGATCATATTCTGCTTACCACTTAATCAGTTATACAGTGAATTTAAACCAGTAGGTTATAATTTTGAAATCACAGCACAAGTAAAATTGCTTTTTATTGACTTTTTTTTTAAAAAAAAGAAAACAGCATCATATAATTTTACCTTTCTGCAATAGCCATAGTAACCGAGGGTTTAACAATGGTTCATGGCATCATTTTAAACTTAAAGTTCTATTGATTTGTTCACTTGCTCTTTAACTATAAGAAGAAAACAGACTCTGTGAGCAAAAATTTATCTGCATATGCAGAAAAGAAGAATTTTAGCTAAACATATATATAACAATCTTTCTATATTTTCTAAATATGCAATGTTATGTTGTTATACCTTTATCTTGAGCTATATTAAAAATAATTTATCTTTATTATAGAAATTAAATATTTTAGAGAAATAAAGCCTAAAGTTATAAGTATACAGGTGATTTGAAAAAAAAAACTGTAAAATTAAATGGTATCTTAATATTTAATTGGATTATTAGTATATTTGATTATAGCATTTCCATAGCTCTAATCTTATTTCATTGTTAGCCACACTCCTTTATTTTTTTCTTTTCTTTAACTTCTACGAGGAAGAAATGGAAGTAGCCCAGCATGAGATTATTCATTGTGGTCCAACATGTATAGCTTGGTTTGGAAAGTTTGCCTGCATTTGTGGCTGAGTCTCACTTAGCACACCAGTTTTATATAATGCATACAGGTTTTAATTTTAAATACCCATTTTCACCTGTTTATCAATCATTTTAGCATCTAATCATATATGTCGGTAGCATAAATACATATTTGTGATGATATAGACCTTTCCCTGGAAATTTTATTAAACATTCCTTTGTGTGCATAATCAAAATTATTTAAAAATCAGTGAGATTTCTATGTTGACATATGGTTTTAATCTACAGTGATTCACCTTATATCTCTAATTGAATATTTAAAATATAAAGTATAAACTAAATATAAATAACATAAACGAATTGTAGAACACAAAAGGAAAGAACATAGAAATCACTTGACATCAAACACAGCATTAAATATCACTGTTTATAAAACTATGGCACTCAACATCAGCATATAGTTAGAGATTTGAAGCAGATCTAAAATTCAGAGAAGAGTGAACTGACATTGATTCTATAAGATCAGGGAAACATAAAACCTGCCCTTAATAACAACTTGCTTTAAAAATTGGGATCTAGACAACCTTCCTGTTTCCTTATCTCTTTGAGAACAGACCCTGGGTTTTTACTGAAATGGATTGGCTTAAGTATCTAAGAAAACTCATGACTTAAAAAAAAAAAAAAAAAAAAAAAAAACTTCCTTTTACAGTTTGATCAGAGAATAAACACTTGTAGGAAGGAGATCTGCAGATTTCATATTAAGCATCATGCTAGCAGAAAGAAAAACTGAAGTGAGCTTCACCCTGAATATTCAGACCAACATTCTTCAGCACATGGCCAAAATCAACATCATGTTCCTGGATTGTTGAACTTGCTTCCTGACCCATCAGCTGGCCTTGCATCTGGGTTGGCTGCTAATCTAGCTAATTACTCATTCTCAGAAAAGAATGAGCTTTTGATTTTTAGTATTAACTTTTATTTTGATTGGGAAGATATGAAAAAGGAGTTTATGCAATACATTATTTGCCAGAGTTACTTTCATTATTCAAGATATTTTTAGTATATTAGTTAAGTGATATTGGGCTAGCAGCAATAATCAGAGGATATATGAAGAATATCCACTTCCTGAAAGCATAAGCAATCACAGAACAGGCCATCTTGTGTTTACCATGAGACTTACTTGTCATTCTCGTGATATCATTTATATTTTTTTCAGGGAAATTTTTGTACTGATGCAATTGTGTTCATTGTCTATGCTTCTTTCACAAGTGTCCCTATAACCTTTGCATTGTTTCACACAGGCAATGCCTGTGTTATATCAAAATGAAAGTCCTAAATCAGAAATCTGGGGTTTAAATTCTTAGTTTTTAGAGATACATTCGATATTATTCACTATCTTGTTTCTTTTATCTGTGCTGTGATATATTATATTATGTCTTCACATGGTCTTGTTCAAAGACAGGAAGAGGAAAAGCCCCTACCTTTTATTGTAGGAAGATCTTTCTCCAAAGTCCCTAAAAACCCGCTTCTGGTGTTAATTAGTCCCTACCTGGTGATCCCATTAGGTGGGCGGATGAAAATGTCACAATTGGCTAAAACAAATCAACATTCACTCTGGGCCAAGGTGGGGTCAACTTCCATGGGCACACAATCACACCAGGGTTCTGACACTGAGACGGCGTGGGGAGAGTGACGGAACTGATGGGCACCAACAATGACTGCCACAACTTTGTGGCTACTTCCGATTCTTTATGCAATGAAGACATTTCATGAGACTCACAAATTATACCACAGGAATTCATTTTTGTGAAAATGATTGTAATTTAAATGTCAAATAAAAGTCTTAAGATTATAATACTACTACATTGTCTCTCTCCTTTTTTTTTTTTTTTTTTTTTTTTTTTACGGAGTTTTGCTCTTTGTTCCCCAGTTGGAGTG
>NW_016107677.1:917183-919282 GCF_001604975.1 Cebus imitator | reverse complement strand
TTTTTTGAGACAGAGTCTTGCTGTGTTGCCCAGGTTGGAGAGCAGTGGTATGATCTCACTGAAACCTCTACCTCCCAGGTTCAAGTGGTTTCCTGCCTCAGCCTCCCAAGTAGCTAGGATTATAAGCATGTGCCACCATGTCTGACTAATTTTTGCATTTTTAGCAGAGACGTGGTTTCACCATGTTGGCCAGGCTGGTCTTGAACTCTTGACCTCAAAGGATCTGCCTGCCTGGGCCTCCCAAAGTTCTGGAATTACAGGCATGAGCCACGGCACCCATCCACACTGTGTCTTTTTATGATCTTTTTATAAACACAAGGCAATACATAGTTTGAATATACAGAAGTTTTTTTTTGTTTGTTTTGCTGTGTTTTTGCACTGTTTATGGCTGTTGAAGATTGAATGAGGAGAAGCAATCATTCTCTCAAAGTTTGTTTGAATACAAACCACAATGAGAAAAATAATAGGATGCTTGTGTTAATTTCTATTCTCACAGTGTATTAAACCTCCTAAAACAAGCTGTTTGACATTGATTTTTTTTTAAGAGAAAAATACAGTGTTCAACATGGAACAGTTTCCAAATCACAAAATTAATATTTTTTCTGTTTATAATAGTTTAACCATTTCTGAAATTTCTACATGAAAGTAAAATAGCTTTCATTCCACCAACCATGTAAAGAAGTTGGGCATGCATTTCTCCAAATATTTTTCTTGTCTTTATTATTATTATTATTATTATTATTATTATTATTTTAGACTGAAGGGGTAAGACCTTCAGGTTTGTTACATGATTGTATTGCATGACGCTGAGATTTAGGATACAATTGAATTCATCACACAGGTAGCGAGCATAGTACCCAATCAACTCTCGTCCTACTCTCTCCTCTTCCCTCTTGTAGTCCCCAGTGTTTATCATTTTCATCTTTATGTCCATGTGAGCTGAATGTGTAGCTCCCATTTATATTAAGAACATATAATATTTTGTTTTCTGTTTCTGTGTTAATTCCATTAGGATAATGACCTCCACTGAGTCCATGTTGCTGCAGAAGATATGATTTTGTTCCTTTTTATGACTGCATAATATCCCGTGGTGTATAGGTACAACATTTTCTACATACAATCCACTATTGATGGACACCTAGGTTGATTCTATGTCTTTGCTATTATGAATAGTGCTACAAGAAACATACAGGCACATATATCTTTTGGTAAAATGATTTTTTTTTTCCTTTAGGTATATACCCAGTAATGAGATTGCTGGGTAAACTAGTAGTTCTATTTTTAGTTCTTTAAGAAGTCTCCAAACTGCTTTCCACATTGGCTGAACTAATTTACATTCCCACCAATAGTGTATAAGTGTTTCTTTGTCCCTGCAGCCTCTCCAACACCTGTTATCTTTTGACTTTTTAACAAAAACCATTCTGACTAGTATCAGACGGTATATCACAATTTTGATGTGCATTTCTTTCTGATTAATGATATGAGCATGTTTTCATTCATTTATTGGCCACTTATATGTCTTATTTTAAAAAGTGTCTGTTCATGTTCTTTGCCCACTTCCTGTTGGGGTTATTTGGCTTTATGCTTGTTGATTTGTTTAAGTTCCTTATGGAGTCTGGATTTTAGACTTTTGTCAGCTGCATAGTTTGTGAATATTTTCTCATTCTGTAGGCTGTTTACTCTGTTGATACTTATGCTGTGCAGAAGCTCTTTAACTAGGTCTTCTTGTCAATTTTCACTTTCATTGCAATTGCCTTTGAGGACGAAGTCCTTCTAGAATTTGTATAGTTTAAGGTTTTGCATTTAAGTCTTTTATCCACCTTGAGTTAATTTTTTAATATGGTGAGAGGTAGGGATCTGGTTTCATTTTCTGCATATGGCTAGCCAGATTTCGCAGCAATATTTATTGATTAGGGAGTCACTTCCCCATTCCTTTTTTTCTTTTCTTTTTTTTTTTAACTTTTATTGAAGATCAGAAAGTTGTAGGTGTATGGATCTTATTTCTAGTTTCCCCGTTCTGTTCCATTGGTCTATGTATCTGTTTTTGTACCTGTGCTGTACTGGTCTTGTAGCCTTGTAGTACAGTTTGAAGTCATGTA
>NW_016107677.1:895551-915392 GCF_001604975.1 Cebus imitator | reverse complement strand
GCCAGATGTAGGTGATGGGGAGGAAGGCAGCAAATCACACTGCCATGTGTGTACCTATGCAACAATCTTGCATGTTCTTCACATGTACCCCAAAACCTAAAATGCAATAAAATAAATGGGAAAAAAAAAGTTACCTACTGGTGGCTGGGTGCAGTGGCTCCCACCTGTAATCCTAGCACTTTGGGAGGACGAGGCAGGCAGATTGCCTGAGCTCAGGAGTTTGAGACAGCCTGGGGTGAAACCCCATCTTTACTAAAGTACAAAAAACATTAGCTGGGTGTGGTGACATGACCTACTCAGGAGGCTGAAGCAGGAGAATTGTTTGAACTCGGGAGGTGAATGTTGCAGTGAGCCTAGATCGTGCCACTGCATTCCAGCCTAGGCGACAGAGCAAAGCCCTGTCTCCATTAAAAAAAAAAAAAAAAGTTACCTACAGGTAAAGGCCAGGCAAGAGCTGACAGTGGCTTTGTCAGTGCTGGTCGATGATTTGCATATTACAAATCTTTGAAGAGAAAATATCAGAAGTTAAGGGTAAACATAGGATTTCTTATTGTGGTGCCATTCAAGCATATGAGCAATTGCTTATTTATATAACATGCTCAGAAAGATGGAAGGAAGGAAGGAAGGAAGGAAAGAAGGAGGGAAGGAAGGAAGGAGGGAGGGAGGGAGGGAGGGAAGGATGGAGGGAGAGGGGGAGGGAGGGAGGGAAGAAAAAGAAGGAAGGAAGAAGGGAGGGAGGGAAGGAGGGAAGGAAGGAAGGAAAGAAGGAAGGAAGGAAAGAAGAAAGGAAGGAAGGGAAAGAAAGAAAAAAAGAGAGAAAGAAAGAGGAAGGAAGGGAGGAAGAAAGAAAAGAAGGGAGGGAGGGAGGGATAGAGAGAAGGAGGGAAGGGAAGGAGAGGGAGGAAAAGAGGAAAAAAGATCAAGAAGAAGAGAAGAAAGGAAAGGGGAAAGAAGGAAGGAAGGGAGGGAGAGACAGAGAGGAAAGGAAAGGAAGGAAGAAAACTTCAGAACCCCAGCAAACTTCTTTGCAGTGTGCCTGACTTCCTTATTCTTTGATTTTCGTTGTGCTTCAAACAGCTTCACATGGCCTCTTTTGTTCAATGAAATAAATTAAATAGTTTTACCTTACCTCATAGGAAAAAAAAATCAATGGAGCTTGATAAATCATTTGCTATGTCCTGTATAAATTGCATCCTTGGCTCATTTTTCCATTGTATAATTGTGAGAAGTTCAGTCTGAATATGCACTTGCTTGGCACACAGAATGCTGAAATTCTTGCTCCTCACTGCTGGAAAGAGACTAGTTAAAAACTATCTGAAATGCTGATAGTTCTTGGAAAAGAGTTACCAGCAACAGTTTTTCTATCACCAGAAAATTGCCAGTATATAAAACATCAGGGCCAGTTCCAGATGATCCATTTTTTAAGGCATACATAAGAAAATTGGATTGATAATAATAGTCCATTCAGATGCTTATTTTTATCACTGTTAGTACACTGGCTACACAGACAAACTTAATGGATAATTCATTTGGAGTTTTAAACTTTCAGCAGAAAGTAAAGAAGGTTAACTGATTTATACTAGCACAAATAAAGAAACTTTTGTGTAGTTGAGAACAAGTTAAAGTGAATTTGTCTAAGTATGATTCTAACAAGGAAAGACATTAAACACTGAATGTCAGAGTAAAATTTCTAATGTGAATGGAAACAATTGCTTCATTCTCAACAAAATATAGGATACGTAGTAAGAAGAGCACTTAGTAAAGAGTTGGAAATCTATAAATTCACTCTACTTCTTATTAATCATCTTTGAAAATGTTATTTTAAATACTTCCAACCTCAGTTTTTTTCAACCAGAGAATGGGCTAATCATGTTTCATCTGTTTAATTTACAGTTATCTGATGTAGCTAAATGAGATAATGAATGAGAACATACTTGGGAAATTATTTACACACATTACTATTAAAAGCTTTTTAAATGAGCTCCTAGAATCAATAGAGTTACTAATGTGCTGCAAGAAAAGTGATCAAACTATTCTGTGCATAAATAGGGCACAAAGTTCAGTGAAATATTTTCCTGGGTGTCTGAGGAAGGTAAAGGGAGTCAAAAGATATAAAAATCATCTCTTACCTACAACTGTCACTGTTTCTTCTCATGTTGACTTCTGAGTTGGAAAGGTTGCCCCACCTCTGAGTTAAGCTTAGCTCTCAGACATAAGACAGATGAAGCAGGTTATTAGTAGCTAGTGTGGGGAGGCCAGCTTATAACTTTTCAGTTTACTAGATGATTTTTTTGCAAAATTCCACTATAAATCCAGACAGATGTATTTTGTATAACTTCAATTTTTCTCATATAACTATTTTCAAGAATATATATGGAGTGGAGAAGTGAGCTTTAGAAATGCCATTTCACATGTATTGTGGCTATTTGTACCCCACTGGGAGCAAATGGCGGAATAGATGCTGAAACCTAACCTGTATAAAAACCAGGAGTTTTGGCCAAAAGCCAAAATACTCTCTTACAAATAGAAATCACAAATCTTCTTTTTTTTTTTTTTTTTTTTTTGATGTGGACTGATTTATAAAGAAAATGGAAACACTTACTCTAAAAAGACCATAAGAAACAAAGTATTATCTTTCCAGATGAGGTTAGAGTTGTTTGTGACCTTAGAGCTGGCAGCAATGGAAAAATCATGTTGAGTTTTATATGCTATTCACATGGTCGTTTTTCCAAAGGAATAAATGCACATATGATTCTGGTGACCTCATAAGAGATATAAAGGTGTTATATTATAGTGGAAGACCAGCAAGCCTTTACATGAAACCTTCCTTTTTCCTGTAGAGTGCTAAAGATATTACCCACACCATATAAATTATTCAAGGTTTCCAAAACATATAGCTGCCTGCTTTTAACTAAAGCTAAAGCCAGCATGAAGACAGGATTTTGGCTGCTTTGACCTCAGATGCAACAAAAATGAGGCATGAATATTGACTGTGGGGGAAGGAAAATAGGAAATATTTTCCAGTGAGATTATCCTCCAGGGATATTAAATAGTAAAGAAGCAACCCATATACATTAAACTTAATCTGTAAACAAAAAGTTGCTTTATGATGAAATAAGTAGATGATTAAGTATTTGTGAAACAAAAGCAGACATATGTAACAAGGAAAATTAGTCAGACTAGAATAACAATAAGCCGAGATAGACTTGTCTAGTCTAGATACAGACAGTAGAGAAGGCCTGGAAATGTTTATCCTTCCTTTGACTGATTTTTACCTATCAGCACATTTTTAAAATGACCCTTCTAAAGCTATCTCTTGGAGCAAAAGGTAGAATCCTGAAATGCATATTCCAGGTTCAGTAACAGTAGCTCCTCCAAAAGGTCTAAGCATTTAAACAGTTTAAAAATAGTTTTGAAAGATAATACAAATCTTGAAAGACATACAAATACAAATGTTTTTTGTGCATACACACACACACACACACACACACACACACACACAAAACAATCAAACAAACATAGATTTTTACAAAAAAAATTGAAAACCCGTGATGCGCACTTCCTCATGAGTGGTCAATTAATTGACAGTCATTCTAGCAGAGTTGAATAGCTGTTCACGGACACATCTCACATGTTAAATGTTTAACTTTCACCAGCTTGGCAACACTCGGTGTAATAATGAAGACACCTTAACCATTGTTAAAATAAAAACAATAATATAAGAAAATAAGACACATATTCTTTTGAAGATTATAGCTCTTTTACTAGCAAAAGTCAGTTGAATCATCTTAATGCCTGTGTAAAACGGTGACTAGAATAATTTTTGAGGTAAATTTGACAATAGACAGCTCCAAGAGGAGAGTATACGTGGCGCTCATGGACTTCACACTCTCTTCTCTGTTAACTTGAGTTGGTACATGAAGAAACAAAACAAAACATACAGCCTTCTGCTATATTTGAAACATGATTTGTTTTAAATCATAAAAGAATAATGCATTTACTTTTACATTATGCTGCTATTGTTTCTTTTCTATTTACTTTTTTTATTTTTATTTTATTTTTGAGACAGAGTCTTGCTCCATCGCCAGGCGCCAGGCTGGAGTGCAGTGGCGCGATCTTGGCTCACTGCAACCTCCACCTCTCTGGCTCAAGCAATTCTCCTGCCTCAGCCTCCTGAGTAGCTGGGACTACAGGCACGCGCAACTAAGCCCAGCTAATTTTTTTTTTTTTTTTTTTGTATTTTTAGCAGAGACGGGCTTTCACCATGTTGTCCAGGATGGTCTCGATCTCTTGACCTTGCGATCCGCCTTCCTTGGCCTCCCAAAGTGCTGAGATTACAGGTGTGAGCCACCACGCCCGGCGCTTGCTATTGTTTCTGAACCAGCTTTAGCAAGTGGGAAGAAACACTGGGCAATGTAGCTAGAAGACCCTAGTTTTATTCTCAGTTCTTTCCCCTTTCCCCTATGATCTTGAACTCATTCTCCCCACTCCTTTAGAAACTCATGCCATTAATTATGCTGTCTCTCACTTTTATCTTCAAAATCTTTTTATTCACTGATTTATTTCCATGTGCTCTCATAAATATGCTTATATGTTCCCTACGCTGAAAACATACAAACCAACACACACACATGCGAACTAACAAACTTCTTTAATATCTTCTCATAACACATCATCCCCTTTCTCTATTTCAACAATCCTGACTTCCTTCAGATCCCCAAAAACTCTAAGGTCTTGAGAAACAATTTGACATTATGTGATAATGCTAAACATCTTTATAGCCAATGACTCAGAATGTTATTTTTAGAGAAATGCCCCAGAAAAACATCAAACTTGTGAAACAGGTAAGGTATGAGAAAGTTTACAGGTATGTTGTTGACAAAGCAAAATTATTAAAACAAGGTAATAGGAGATGGATAAATGAATTGTGATATCTCTTACATTGGACAACCACACCACAATAGTGAAAATTTATCTTGGCCTTTACAATCAACATGGGTGAACTCTCAAAACATCATATTAAGTGAAGAATATCATGAGATAATATATGTAATATTGTTACATTTACATAAAATTTTAAACTAACAAAATTTAACAGTATGTAAATTAAAAGCGTATGCACATGTAATAACAAGCAGGACAAGTAAATAATAGACACAAAATTCATAACACTAGCTATATGTTTAATACATATTTAATATATAGTATGTATATATAGTTTATATATATTGACTATATTTTTGCAATGTATATATTGATGAAAAAGGAAGGGATACAGAAGAAGAGAAATTCAGAGGACTTCAAAATTTTTGATAATGTTCTATTTCTTTTATTATGTTAAGGCATTTTTTAAAATTATACTTTAAATTCTGGGGTACATGTGCAGAACATGCAGGTTTGTTACTATTACATAGATATATACGTGCCATGGTAGTTTGCTGCATCCATCCCCCCGTCATCTACATTAGATATTTCTCCTAATGTTAGCCCTCCCCAATCTCCCTCCCCCTTGCTGTTCCTCCCCAAACCCCCCTAGCCCCAACAGGCTCTGGTGTATGATGTTCCTCTCTCTGTGTCCATGTGTTCTCATTGTTCAACGTCCACTTATGAGTGAGAACATGTAGTGTTTGGTTTTCCGTTCTTGTGTCAGTTTGCTGAGAATGATGATTTCCAGCTTTATCCATGTCCCTGCAAAGGGCATGAACTCATCCTTTTTATGGCTGCATAGTATTTCATGGTGTATATGTGCCACATTTTCTTTATCCAGTCTATCATTGATGGACATTTGGGTAGGTTCCAAGTCTTGATAATGTTCTATTTCTTAAATAACATAGTAAGTTCATGAAAGTTATGTAAATCTATTTTAGATTTAGATATATCTAGTTATATCTACAATCTATTTTATATTTTAAAAACTCTGTGATGTCTTACGTTTCTGTCTCTTTACATATTCTTCAACCAGTAATATTATTATTCTTTAATTATTATCATCATCTTGGTAAAAAGACTTAACATGAGCTGTGCCGTCTTAACAAAATTTTAAGCGTACAACACAGTAGTATCAACTCTATGAACAATTTGACTGTTACAAAGTTTCGGTTATGTAGCCAGTAATAATCTTTTTTTTCCCCCGATGCCCTCCACCAATCTTTGAGTGGCAAATTCCCACATTCCTTTGTTGTTCTGCTTTAGAAAGGTCTGCTTTAATCTATAGTAGGTCAGCCTTATTGCCTATATCATCTTGTTCTTAGCCTTCTTAACACTCAGCTTACTTGGTAAATGCCTACTTTCTGCAGAAGACTTTAAGCTCCACTGGGGAACATATTGCTTTGCGCAGAACCTGCCACAAATGAATGATCCATAAATATTTGCTGAATTAAACTAACTTTTTCTCCCAAACTTCTTATGAGATGTTTATATTCATCATAAAACCTTCCTAAGCTCAAATTCACTCTTCATTATTATAAAATATGACTTCTGCCCCCACAAATCTATTGTATTTGCTTTCAGAGAAGTCACCAGTGACCTTGTAACTGCCTTTAGTTATTGTAAGTCCTTAACCAACCTGACCTCTCTAAGATATTTGATACTCCTAAGGAGAACATTCAGTAATTTGTTTAACATTTATTGTTTTCTGTGTGTCAGAAAATGTGAAAATGCTTCCTTTAGATTTCATCACACTTCTTTTACCTAGTTCACCTACTTCCTAAGTTTTCTTCCTGTTTTTCCTGCGCTGACTTGCTTTCTTGTTCTTACCAAGGATTATTACCAGCCCTGGACTCTCTCTTTTATTTTATGGGCTATTCTTACATGCTATGAATCTCCTTTAGTTAAACTGCTCATCATCCTGCTCACCATCTCTTAAACTATTACATCTCTTTCTCACTGATTGTTCCCTGCTTTCAGCCATGCCCGTGCCAAGGCACCTCCCAGCCTCATATTCCTTTAAAAATAAACCCACTGTTACTCTTTGCTTTAAAATTTGTAATGTCCCCTTGTGGTCACAGGATACAGTTTAAATTCATTAGCCCAAACCATGTGGCCTTTCACAATATCTGCCAAACTTTCTCTGAAGTCTCATCTCCAGATATTCTCTATTGTACTCTGTTCTCCAAACATCACAAATCATGTTGCATTTTTAAAACACATCCTAACCTCACTTAAATATGGGAGCTGAGCTCACTTTACACCTTATGCTGAAAGTGCGTATGCTTCTCTGCTTCTTCAGAAAACTACACCATCAAAGATCTTATATGCTGAAAAGGCAGGTATCAGAAAACCATTTGAGAATCTGATCAAAAGATATTGAATCTCTTGTCAGATAGTCACACCTGCAAACACATTTTTTTTCATGCAATTTCATGGAATTTTCTCTGCCTTATTCATTTTTCAGAGTTGAATGTCAAAATCCTATGTAAATGCGAGGCACTCATTCCATCTGAGAAAGAAAAATCTTCATATGTGATCTATTGCCTATATTAGGAGCTGAACGAAATGGCTTTCGGTTAATTGGGAATAAATTGGCAATTTTATCAGGTTCATCAGGCTTCAAATCGGATAATATAGTCTATACTCAGTCTGAAACATATCAAACAATGAGGCTTTCCATTAATTAAATAATATAAACACCTGTAAAGTCATATTGTAGAGTACATTAGAGAGTACGAATAGTATAAGGTTCAGAAAGTAAATACCTAAGAAAAGCAATGACACTAGCACTAGCAATGGGAAGCTAGTGGGTTGAAGATGACACATTTCTTATAAGTCATAATCGCTCAACAATTACCGAGCTTCTTCTTCAACAATTAACCATTCTATACGCATTTATCAAACATTATTCAATTGTGCATTGTACTAGACACTAGGCTACACAGAATTTTAAAGTCTTTAATCTTGATGCTTCATGATCTGAAAGCTTGTAGCATTCTTTATTTCTAGCTCCTCAGGAGATACATAGTAATTGGCTTATTTCTCATAGCTATTCATAAATGCTAAACATGAGTTTATAAAGACAAACTGGTGTTGTATATACTGTGAGTTTAAACATCAATATCAACTCTAATTAGCTTTGAGTTTGACATGCAGAAAGGACACCAAAAAAGTTAAACAACATATATATTTTATTACTTCAATATAGACATGGCATTAAATAATGTTATACATAAGAGTTTCTAATTATGATTTTGCTACACTGTCATGAGTTCTATAAAGGCAGAATAACTGAGCAAGCAAAATGAAATATTAGCTGGTTTCAGCTGAAAGCAAATGTGTCAGTCTGAGCTGCCCAAGCAGTCTTGTTTTGTGAGATATTCTGTGGAAGCAATTTGAAGAACATATCCTCATACCTTAGGGGCTGAGTACATTTTGGAAGAAATGTACTCACCTCTAAGTGATTAAACTACTGGACGTTATGCCATAGCTAAGGGGAAAAACGTGTTCATTGAAACTAAAATTTGAAATTTGTAGTTTTAAAGCTAGATTTCACAAGCTTGTTGATACCTTGCATGCTAGAGCAAAGCAATCAAAGGCGCATACACATTTTTAAGGTGAAGTTAGAAAAGGAATAAAAAGGCTATAAAACAATAGCTAAAAAGCCTGTGTGGCACTCTGAGCACCTTTTAGATGTCAATTTAATTTTTATTTAATACCATTCCATATTTCTGAAAGTCTCTTTTTGTATTTTATTATACCTAAATGTCACAAGCAACAACCAGTTTGCAACCACACCTACCACTGCAGGGGAAATGTTATGAGTGGGTGTGAGTCAGTGTGTGTGCAGCCATAAAATTTCAAGGACCAATTTCTCAAGTGAAGGTATAATATTGTTTTTAATAGATCTCAATAAATGCAAATCAATAAATAAAGAACAGATATCCCTCTAGCTAACATTTTTCAATAGAATGTCAACTAAGAATGAGGAAGTGAAAAGCTAAATTTAGCAAGATTTTGTCATCCTCTTGAGTAATATTGAGCTAAAGATAACTATTCTGAATTGAATCATCTAACAAGTGGTTCTCTTACCTAAGAGACACATGGTCTAAATCAGAAACTCTTAATACACATGCCTTAGGAGACCCATGAGACCATTCAACCTGCTGTGTTATTCCACAGCTGCTGCACAGTCAGTCCTGCCCATTCTATTATTGCTGGGACCTAAATTCTCTCTACACTCAAGCAGTTACCACATCTCAAAGTTAAGCATCTGAGAAAGAATTTAGGAGGTTTTTTTGTTTTGTTTTGTTTTGTTTTTTATGTTTGAGCAGATATTCTACCTCCTTCCTTTTGGTCATCTTCACAACATAAAAACATGCAAACCAGCTTGTGGACATTTAGCCTAAATCCATGGTAGACATTCATGAGGGTCATAATAAAATATGTTCTATAATAAACTCAGAAAGCGTAAATGTTGAAAGAAGATGCGTAAATTAGACACTAGGTTTACAGGTAGGAAAAACAGAAGAATTAGAAACATGATGTGTTTGCTTGTTTGGGAGGAGGTCACTCTATCTCTACACAATGAATGGTACAAAGAGCCAGGGATTAGTGTAAGTATAGACTTATTAACCCATTTTTTCTTAAAATGCACTGTAGACTTATAAATGAATGAATTTAGAAGTTAAAATATGAGTTTAGCAGAAAGTGAAAACAGTTTTATCAACCAAAAAATAGAATTTTACATTCAGCAGAGGGGTTGTCACATAATGGATATCAGACGATATTTGTTGAATAGCCTAGGGAAACTATGTTTTATAGAAATGTGGAAGAATTATGAGAGTAATACTATGTTTTTTCAATTTAACCCATCACATTTATTGGGTGCCTGCTGAGTGTGAGTCAATCAACATATAATGTGCATGGTGAAAATTTGAAGATAGAGAAAAAATAGTGTATTTTCCAAAGAAAGTTCATTCTGATGTTTTTATGTCTCTATGGAAAGTGTTTTAATCACAACTGCGAGAAAATAATAACTGAGAGCAAAAAGAAACGTCTGATATTCTGGTACTTAGAGGTAAAAGTTACGTAAAAAGTATCTGTATTTTTAAAATATAGATGTACTATTCAATTATGTACTATATTATAGGTTATAATGTAATATATAATAATTCTATGTAACAACATATTTACTATAATATATATGTAATCTTTGAAAGTTATTTTGCAAAATATTTTTGCCATTAAATGGGAAAATTAATGGGATTTTAAGCAAAATTATAGTGGAGCAGTTATTGTTTGAAAAGAGCACATTTTAAATAAAATAGCATGTTAGAAAAATACAAATCAACATATAAAAATCTGTATTATTGATTTCTTGCCAAAATGTTTACAGAAAATGACCATTTTATATTTCTGCTTACAACTATTATTCTCTGGGAGCCTCCTCTGATAATGTTTTCACATTTGAGATGTGTTAAATCTCTATTAAAGAAGTTAGTCAATTATAGATAATCCATTGGCTAAATGAGTTTTCTATCTATGGACTAAAAGTGGTAGCTGCTTGAAATAGGATTGTAGATTGAATCTATTCATGAAAATGTTCTTCCTGTTGACTGATGCTTAGAGAACTTGATAATTTAGCCTTAATTCAGAAACTATAGTTAGGGTCCAAAACCTCTGCTTGACATATCTTTTATTAGCTTTTTTCACAAGGGAGCCAAACTGTTACTTCCTCATAACTGCCATGCAATTTTCAGGGATTACTTTAAGTGTGAATTGTCAACTATTTCTTCCAGCTGCCTCCTGTCAGGCTATAATCCCACACTGAGCCTTGTCAGAGGTCACTGAGCTCTTGACTAATGCACTTCATTAAGGGAGGAAAGCAGAATGTCTCCAGCACACAAATGGCAGGAGACATACAGCAGAACTGGGCACTTAAAAAAATCACACTAAACTGTAAATCCATGAAATTTTAAAAGTTGCTTTCAGTATAGTTCTAATCACTCAGAACAAAAGTTATTATACAAAATGTTTATAATAATTTAATTATATATTTAATTAAAAATAACTTTGGATTATTTTTTAATGTATAATACATTTTGGAATTAAATCCAAGCTACCCACAATGATAATAAATTATTAATAAGAAAAGTAGTTATTCCAAAGAACCTGCTCCTTTTTCACAATTGTTTCATCTAAACTAACTTTTGTTTGCAATTTTTACTTTTCTCTGATTGTTAGTATATTACATTTATTTCAAATATTTGAAATTATTTATATTGGAAACTCATCTACTTTCAATGAGGGTAGAAATTCACAAACAGGGAAATTGGCGAAAATGTAAATTTCAAATATTTGCCTATGGAATCCTTCACTATAAGAACACTTGGTTGGCTCAATAATTAGATAAAAATGTGCCCATTATTTTGCAATAGACTATTTAAGAGTAACTCTTGAAACAAGCTACTACATATCTATTCTGTTTTTATTGTTGGTCATGATACTGACATTCCTGTTCTTGTGTTTTAGCTTTATAGAAAAATTTTGGAATATTATTCTTTAGTCAGAAAGATATTAATGTTCATTATAAAATATGCTAAAATACATATCCTTATTTCCTTTGCCAAATTTAAATAATCTTAACAGAAAGTAGGGAGATGTATTAGTCTATGAAATCATTTTATGTGAAATAAATTAATAGAAGCTTTATTCCTACTTAAGGATCAATTATTTTTTTAAAAATCTTTTAATCATACCTGCTAAAAGTACAAATTAAATTACATAGTTAAGAATTGTAAAATAACATAACCAGTGTCTGATTACCATACTCTCTCCATTGACAAACATGCTATCATTTTGACAAGACTT
The DNA here is from genome assembly GCF_001604975.1 of Cebus imitator. Taxonomy (NCBI): domain Eukaryota; kingdom Metazoa; phylum Chordata; class Mammalia; order Primates; family Cebidae; genus Cebus; species Cebus imitator. Next base: position 903,590 of record NW_016107677.1, on the reverse strand, counting down.
TGTTTTCTTTAAGAGACAATCATTTTTAAGTAAAAGTGTCATTTGAAAACAAAACAAAACAAAATACAAAATATATTAAAATGTGCTGCAAAATCTTAAGGAGCTATGTACATAAATGCTAATGTTTTGCTTGCTCACCTGAAAAGACTAGGGTCTTCATTTTTTTTTCTTGAAAAAAGTAACTGAGTTATATAGTCCACGGATCTGTCTTTAAGTTATCTTTACAGGAAACTAGAGTGATGCATCTTTGTCCTCCTTTGTTTTTGAGATAGAATAACAATTATGAATTGCTTAAAGCAGCAATGTCACTGGTGTTTTAATATTTTATCTTTGTTTTGTATTCTTCTCATAGAAATGCAACTATCTTATTCTCCTCCCATTTCTCTGTATATTTTCTAACCCAGTGGTCAGGAGCCAATTTAAAAACTCCTAAACATAAAACTACACATCATGAATACAACTTACTATGTAACATTAGTAAAAACTTTGGCACAGTCTCACCAATATTCATTACATTCTAGTCAAAGAAACCCAGAAGGGTGCAATTATTTCTCAATCACAGTTTAAAAACTCATTTATCAAATCAGAGCTTAGAGTATGATCTACTGTTTTCTCATAATTACTTGAGGCTCTTTCTGGTTTAGAGAAAGTCATAAACTGATGTCATTGAGTTTTCCTAAAGGCATTTTCTTTTAAAAATCTTATACATACCCAGTAGGTACTCGCACACACAGAGAATTGTTTTGTGACATTTTGATATGTTCTCCCAAAGATTTTTTCACCATAGTTTGCAGTTACCCTCTGGACCTCCATGGCAGTGGAATTGAATAACTTTTTTTCTAAAATCCCAAGGCTTCAAATTAGGGATCAGGAGTAAGCTCTTCTCAACAGAGAGCTCATGGGTCTGGAATTTAATTAAAGTTCTTCTAGTGCTCAGAAATGTTCTCAGTTTTCCTTCTTCTATGTCTGGGAATTGACTTAAACTTAAAACTTTCTTTCAAGAAGAACTTTTAACATTCAACATAACATTTAAAAATTAAATATGTTCATAAGTAAAACGAACAAACTATTGTAAATGCAATGGATTATTAAAATACTAAAAAATTGCTGTTGCAATGTATTCATATAGAGATACCAGACTGTAGACTTTCCAGTGCATGTCAAGTGCAGCCCAAGAAATTTCTGAATTTGTAGCAAGCTGAGTCCCAATTTTCCTTGAGATTAATTTCATTCTCAGCAAACTGACACCAGAACAGAAAGCCAAGCACTGTATGTTCTTACTCATAGGTGGATGTTGAACAATGAGAACAAGTGGACTCAGGGAGAGGAGCATCACACACTGGGGGCAGTTGTTGGGGGGTAGGGGAGAGACAGTGCGGGTGGGAAGGGAGGGGTAGGGAAGGATAACATGGGAGAAATGCCAGATATAGTATGCACCTAAAGTAAAATAAATAAATTTTAAAAAATAACAATGCAAACAGTCATAGTTATCCAATATATATAAGAAACATTTTATATTATTAAATTCAAGTAGTTTATAGTCTTAAAAGTTCTATCCTTTTAGTACATTAACATACTTTTATGATATAATGGAATAAAGGAGCAAGGAAACTGTGAAGAATGAGGAAATTTGATGTTTCACCAGTAGCAAGGATCACTTGATCCATCAAAGCTTTCTCTAAGATTTGAATGGCTGTTATGTAGAAAAGGTGATTTCTTTTTCTTGCACCAACATGTAGAACCACTACTAACAAGTTGAAGCCTGAGAACTAGACATTTTGATTCAATTTAGGAAGTCTGAATTATCTAACATGGAGAAGGGATCTCAAAAAATAGTGAAGTTGTCTCTGTGATGGTTCAAGGAAACTTTGGGTCACAGTTAGTCAAGAATTCACAGAGCAACGTCTGTAATGGGAGAGGTCTTGAATCATATAGAATCTTTTGAGACATAAAATTATTTGCTTCCTTGTTTGGATAAATAATGCAATCATACAACCAAAGTAGTGACTGTGATAAACAAACAAGGAAAAAATCTCTGTGGACTGGTTCTGTGTCTATCATCTGCTGAAAGTTTGAATTGATTAAAGACAGAGAGTTATAAATTTTTGCAATTAAATTTCAAGCACATAACAAGAATAAAGAAAAACGTTTTATGTTGAGTTCACTTCTCTTCTCTTTGAAGTTGGTTCACTTCTCTTCTCTTTGTTTTTCCAGGCCGTGGTAAGAAAAATACAAAATGAGCCTAGAACATTTTCATCTAGCAGAAAGTAGGAGGTGCTCCACGAATGATGAAGACATCTCTAAAGGCTACAGAAGTCAGTTTGAAAGGGGCTCCAAGTGGCAAATTTATGAGAATGTGGGCATAAGAATAATGAATGAAAGATTATAACTAATTGGAAATAATAAAATTCCCTGAGATCAAATTGTTATAATGAGATAAATTAATTGAAAACTTGTTGAGGAACAAGATATTGACATATGATATAATTTGGCTCTGTGTCCCCACCCAAATCTCATCTTGAATTGTAATCCTCACATTTGGAAGGAGAGACCTGGTGGGGGGAGATTTGATTAAGGGGAGGTTTCTCCTATGCTGTTCTCCTGATAGTGAATGAATTCTCATGAAATCTGATGATTTTTTTTTTATTATTGTATTTGGGCTCCGGGGTACATGTGCACATCCTGCATCCTGCAGGATTGTTGCATAGGTACATACATGCCATGGTGGTTTGCTGTCTCCATCCCTCCCACCCCCATTGCCTACATCAGGCATTTCTCCTGGTGTTATACCTCCCCATTATCACCACCCCCCCTCTTCTGTCCCTTCTGTCCCTCCTTTCCCCTCCCCTCCAACCTCCCTAACCTAACCCTGTGAGTGTTATTCCCTTCCCTGTGCCCAAGTGTTCTTATTGTTCATCACTCACCTATGAGTGAAAACATGCGGTGTTTGGTTTTCTGTTCTTGTGTCAGTTTTCTGAGAATGATGGTTTCTAGATTCATCCATGTGTCTACAAAGGACACGAACTCATTTTTTATGGCTGCCTAGTATTCCATGGTGTAGATGTGCCACATTTTCTTTGTCCAGTCTATCATTGATGGGCATTTGGGTTGGTTCCAGGTCTTTGCTATCATAAACAGCACCACAACAAACATGCGTGTGCATGTATCTTCATAATAGAACGATTTATAATCCTTTGGGTATATACTCAGTAATGAGATTGCTGGGTCCAATGGAATTTCTATTTCTAGATCCTTGAGGAATTGCCACACTGTCTTCCATAATGCTTAAACTAATTTACTCTCCCACCAACAGTGTAAAAGTGTTCCTTTTTCTCCACATCCTCTCCAGCATCTGTTGTCTCCAGATTTTTTAATGATCGCCATTCTAACTGGTGTGAGATGGTATCTCAATGTAGTTTTGATTTGCATTTCTCTAGTGACCAATGATGCTGAGCATTTTTTCATATTTGTTGGCTGCCTGTATCTCTTCTTTTGGAAAGTGTCTGTTTATAACCTTTGCCTACTTTTGAATGGGTTTGTTTTTTTCTTGTATATCTGCTTTAGTTCTTTGTCGATTCTGGATATTAGCCCTTTGTCAGATGGGTAGATCTGATGATTTTAAAGTGTATCACTTCTCCTTTGCTCTCCTCCTGCCACCACGTAAGATGTGACTTGCTTCCCTTTCACTTTCTGCTGTGATTATATGTTTTCTGAGACCTCCCCAGCCATGCAGAATAGTGAGTCAATTAAACCTCCTTGTTTATAAGTTATCCAGTTTCAGGTAGTATCTTTATAGCAGTACGAGAACAGACTAATATACATAAGAAGATAAAATATTTATTATTGCTATAAGTATTTATTATTAACATATATAATAATTAACTTTGCAGTGGAAAAGCCTACCTTAATCAAGCAGTGAAAATTATTACCATGAGACTGATTGAAATTGCATGCCACCTAATAGAATGCAATGAGAAGAATGCAGTGACATGTCAGTGAAGTACATCACTGGGAAACATTACACAAACCAATTTTGAGAGATATTCCATACAGTAAATGGCTTGAAATCTTCAAGTCTCATGATCATGAAAGTCAAGGAGCTATTGAGGAATTGCTCCATCTTGAAAAAACTAAAGAGATATGAAAAGTAAATGTAGCACATGATTCTGAACTGAGTTATTTGGCTGTTATGGACATTGTTGAGACAATTGATGAAATTGGAATGGGGACTGAGAATGAAATGGTAATAATGTACCTATGTTAATTTCCTGATTGCTATGCTAATATTTTGGTTATGTAGAAGAATGTTAGAAATGCACATGAAAGTGTTTGAGAGTTCAGGAAAAAGTATTCTGTGTGCTGTGCGCTTTTAACTTTCTAGTAGGTTTTCAGTAGGTGTTCAAATATCATACATACTATTATATATAATGTATACATCCCTATATATGAAGTACCCATCTACATAATATTACAGTTTATCTTCTTCTGGCTCAATATATTTAAGTGCTGTTAAAAATCAAGGTTGTATAATAATAGAATAGTTTTTTGTAATTAGTGATCTTTCCATTTTTTAGTGTTTTTCAGTGAAGGAACAATGATTAGCTTTCATAAAGATTACAAAAGGAAATTTTGCATTAGAAAGCAACTTTTGGAAACAGCAGGGAACACTTGGGCCATAGGGTATTCCTGTGGTATAACAGAAGCAGTTCAACTAACTAGATTGTTACTGTAAGCATATCCATTAGTGTCTTCAAAGGCATTTTTAAATCTTTTAAATGGGGTTATTAATGCTAATCTTGGTAAACTCTTGTAGGGATTAAATAAATTTAAAAAACTATCAAGAACCCATAGTGTAACGTCTAGCACATAATATCTACCTATTTATTCTACATTCACCAGATATTTATTGAGTAATATTTTGGTTCCAGGCTGGTATTATGCACTGGGACTACAAAAGTAAATAAGACATCCTATCCTCAAGGATTTCATAGTCTAGTGGGTAAAACACACAAACAAATTATAATATATGGAGATAAGTGGAATGTAAGAGACGTGCAACAGACTATCACAGAAGAATAAAACACTAAGCAAATGCTATTCTAGTTCCCACTGGAAGAAGGTTAGAACAGATGAAATCACTGCTCAACTCTAATGCCAATACTACTCAATTATTTCACTTGATTATATGTAGAATATGCTTTAGAGAAGAACATATGTGAGAAGTGAGTTTGTGTCAGATAATACTGAGTCTTTATTTAATAATATAATTTATGATACATAATATCTGAACAAGACTGTTTCATTCTATTGTGTTTAAAGGAAAACTAGCACATCTCATAGTTATTGAAGAATTGCTGTGTATCAGACAATGCCTTAAGAATTGTATATGTATAACTTATTAAATTGTCACAATGGACCATTGAGTTAGCTCATATCACAGTACACCTTATGGGCTCCCAACTTTTGTGTGCACACATACCCACTTGCTAATCTCATCTAATATTAAGCATTTAAGTACAGTACTAAATTTTTGCTTAACTGATTTAGTTATTCATATGGCCAATTTGGACATTTTGCTCCAAACTTAAGATTCACGTGTCTCAGTGTCTTAGATTCATATATGTCACTGTCTCACAGGCTTTCTAAACTTAAAAACCTAAGGTAGCTTCTATGCTCCACAGCTTTCTGTCACTTAATGGTGATTCTATCTTCCTCCTTAATCAGGCTCCAAATCTTTGTGTTATCCTTGACTGTGTTCCCTTATTCCCTACAAGACATTCATCCACAAAATCTATTAGCTTTATTTTCAAAAATATACCCTCAAATCTAACCTCTTATTATTATCACCACTGCTATCTTCTAGTCAAAGCCCCATTTTAGACTCTCGGTTAAATTTTTGCAGTAGACTTCAAACTGGTTTCCTGCTTCTCCACCCTCTTGCCACTTCATTCTACTCTTAGCATAGCAAACAGTTTGATCTGGTGAAAACATGAATCAGATCGGGCAACTCCTCTGCTCAAAACATTGTCATAGCTTTCCAAATCGCTCAGAATAAAACCAAAGTCCTGTAAATGGCCTAAGGAGCCTATAAATGTGCCATCTTCCTCTTCTTTTAGGTTGCTCAGCTTTTCCAACTGTTATTCTTTTCTTAGTGTCTCTGTACCCCAAACCTACAGAACATTGTTCTTCTCTCCCTTAAGGTCATTTTTCACATTTCATCTTTTCAATGAGGCCTTTCCTGGCACTACTGTTAAAATTTAAACATATTTACCTTGCACTCTTTATCCATCTTCCTTGGTTCTCTTCCATTTTTTCTCAAAACATTTCATCATATAATGTTCTACTTATTTTGTTGTTGTTGTCGATTGTTTGCCTTCTTTTGTCAGAATGTAAGTTCCGTGACCAAAAGAATTTTTGTTTGTGTTGTTTACTGTTCTTTCTTGGTCTGGAAAATATTAGGCACTGAATAAATGCTTCTTGAATGCTTGAACAACCTGAACAAATTTGCATCCCACAGCAAGGGACAATACCAGAAATAAAACTCAGGCAGTCTGGTTCAAGAGTCTTCATTCTCATTCTTTATAATGTATTATTGGGATAACTTTTAGCTTGTCCCCATCTAAAGCCCAAATATCCAATTTTTCCAACATTCAGTAAACTGAACCACTTCCCAGAATATATTTGATATTATAACTGTGGCATCTCACATGGAAATTGAACTAATTAATGAAGAATATTGTTGTCACAGAAGGATCAGTTTAAGAGAGGACATGTTCCTGGAGGAGTTTAGGATAGGTCGAATAGAGTGACACCATGAGAATTCATGGCAAAACTTTCATGGTTCTAGAGTCAGTGCATATTACATATACTGCTTCAGTACAGCCAGTGAATCTAGCATTTTTATAGGTTATCTGCAACATGTACACACAACCCTCACTTCACTCCCTATACCGAATTGGCACTGATATTCCATAATATTCTACTCCCTAAACAGAGACACACCTGCATAGGTTAGCATAAAAGCCAAGTTGACAGCATGTTTTATGCACTGGCTTATTTCTTGGCTGGAGATTTGTTTGCTGTCATGGAGACCTGGCTTTAGAGCTGTTTTTAATGTAACATAATAGAACACATACAGAGAGTACTCAGTCAACTTAAAAAAGTGTATATTGAACACCTCCTCTGTCCAAGGTGCAATAAGGCTAGAAAGAAGGATAAGAATCAGTTGTGTCCAGAGAGAGTTTACAGTTTGGATAGGGAGGGAAAATTAATGCATACATACGATTATCAAAGAACTGAGAATCAAAATATAATCCTGACTGGAGACAATTAAGATAAAAGATGAAAGCCCAAACCAATGTAGTTAAGGAAGATTCTGTGAAAGGATGAACATGAACATGTATTAAGTATCTGCTATGTACCAGGTGCTTTGCATATATTGCCTCACTTAATCATTACAGTAACCACATGGGGTCTGAATTATTTTGTTATTTTTATAGGTAAGGAAATTGTGTTGAGGTCAGTCCAATAAGCATTTATTGCAATCTGATTGCAATCATTTTGTATCTCCAGCCAGGAACACTATGCCAAGCTTGGCTCCTCCAAGCTTGGCATTATACTTCTGGCTGGAGATACAAAATGATTGCTTTCAGCCCTTTTTGAAATATAAATTTTAGTTTGGAAGGTTGGAAATGAGATAGGTGAACATAATTTCAATTTAATGTTGAAACACATTGACAAGACTAAGCTTACTTTATGTGGAAATGGCAAGAAGCTTCGACCCAAAAATACGGGTGCCAAGAGAGTTCTGGAGGACATAGTGTCTGTGCTATATCATTAAGGATGACAAAGGTGAAACTCCCCTCCAGACAGAGCAGACTGTAAAGACAAAGGTACAGAGGTCTTATCCTATATGACATGTGTATTAAAGTTATGCTAACAGTTATTTTCAAGAATCCTAAAATATACATTGGTTCAAACCTGATAGAAGTGATTTTTTCTGTTTGCAATGTCAAAATGAGTGCTCTTCATTTCAAGCA
>NW_016107677.1:874966-895533 GCF_001604975.1 Cebus imitator | reverse complement strand
GTTTAAGTCTTTAATCCATCTGGAGTTAATTTTAGTGTAAGGTGTCAGGAAGGGGTCCAGTTTCTGCTTTCTGCACATGGCTAGCCAGCTTTCCCAATTCCTAAAATATACATTGGTTCAAACCTGATAGAAGTGATTTTTTCTGTTTGCAATGTCAAAATGAGTGCTCTTCATTTCAAGCAGTCTCTTCTTAGAGTGCTGACTCAGAAACCCAGGATCCTTCATTCTTGGTTCCAAGCCTTTGCTATTGTAAACAGTGCCTCAATAAATGCAGGTGTGCATGTGTCTTTATAATAGAATGTTTTATAATCCTTTGGTATATACCCAATAATGGGATTGCTGGGTCAAATGATATTTCTAGTTCTAGATCCTTGAGGAATCACCACACTGTCTTCCGCAATGGTTGAACTAATTTACACTCCCAAGAACAGTGTAAAAGCATTCCTACTTCTCTGCACCCTCTCTAGCATCTGTTGCTTCCTGACATTTTAATGATCACCATTCTAACTGGTTTGAGATGGTATCTCAATGTGGTTTTGATTTGCATTTCTCTAATGACCAGTGATGATGAACATTTTTTCATATGTTTGTTGGCTACATAAATGTCGTCTTTTGAAAAGTGTCTGTTCATATCCTTTGCCCCGTTTTTGATGGGGTTGTCTTTTCTTATAAATTTGTTTAAGTTCCTTTTAGATTCTGGATATTAGCCCTTTGTCAGATGGGTAGATTGCAAAAATTTTCTCCCATTCTGTAAGTTGCCTGTTCACTCTGATGATAGTTTCTTTTGCTGTGCAGAAGCTCTTTATCCATAATTTTCTACAGAGAGAGAAAAGGGAAAAAGTAATAGATGAATCCTAGATTTCTGATTTGGGTGAATGAGGGGATGGCTTTCCCACCAACTGAGACATGGAATACAAAAGGAGAATTGGGTCTATGAGATAGGAAAATATGGTGAATTCAGTTTTTAAGAAGTTGATTTTGAAATGTCTGTAAAACATATAGTTGGAAATGTTCATCAAACTCTTGGGAACTATGGTAGGCTGACAAATGGCCTCCCAAAGATGTCCATAGCCTAGTCCCTAAAATCTTATATAGTAAAAGGGACTTTGCAGATATGATTGAGGATATTAAAATGGGAAGCCTATCTTGTATTTTCAGTTGGGCTCAATGTAATGGCAAGGGTCCTTACAGGAGGATAGCAGGGGGATCAGAATGGAACCAATGATCTGAAAAGGGAGAAAATTACATGCTGCTGCCTTTGAAAAATAAGGAAGGGACCATGAGCCAAGGACTGTAGGCTTGGGAGGTAAAAGTCGGGAAAGGCAAGGAAATTAATTTTCCCTTCTAACCTACAGAAGGAAGCGGCCTTGCCAGCACTTTGACTGTAGCCTGATGAAACTGATTTTGGAATTCTTAGATATCTTGGAACTGTAGGATAATAAATTTGTATTATTTAGGCTACTATATTTGTAGCTGATATAACAGCAATAGGAAACTAATATAGGCACAAATATTTCCAGGAATGAACATGTAGATAGTGGTTAAAATCATAAAACTTAGAAACTTAGATACAGCAACTCAGAAATTATAAGAAAAATATCAGGTATAGCATCCTGGGAATTACAAAAATTTAAAGGATAACCAAATAAATAATACTTAGGATAGGAACCAAGAATAGATGATCAGGGCAGTGTCAGCAGAACCAGGAGAATATGGCATCATAGGACCCAATGTTATAAACAGAAGCACACACGCACACACAAAAAGTGATCAGCAGGTTCAAATACAGGACAAAAGTCTTTATAATTTAATGCATGTAAACTGCTTAGATGGGACAGTGAAAGGTGTGGGGCTGGCAGAGGTATTGGGGAAATAAGAGAGCATATCACATTTAAGCACAAATATTTCAAAGCACCAATGAAGTTATGAGACCGTCTGATGTGAAGCCTTGATAACTAGTTCAGACTGGTATTTTTTTGTACTATACCATCTCCATGGAACTTTGTTTCCTACTGATATCCCAGCTTTGTCTTTGTAGTACAACTTGTTCTATTGATATATCAGCTGATTTTTATTAAAATAAACACAATGTAATGTTCCTTGTTGAAATGCTTTTATTCTAAGTTTTTGTGAAAGTAAGATTTTGTTCTATTTAAAGGATAATAAATATCAAGAAGATGGGATCTCTGTGAGAGAAGGTGGCAGACCATTAACAGTGGAATCATGATGGCATTACAGTTCTCTTTATCTATCAGTGGCTCCTATTCATTGCATTGACTTTGCACCATTCTGTTCATGTACACAATTCCTTATACTAGCTGTCATAATTCTCCATTTACACATGCATAAACATAGACTTGGGAGTTTAACCAACTCACTCAAGTCTATAGCTAATAAGTATCAAAACAAGCCATTTAATTCCTATGTATTTCAATACAAATTCTAGTCATCTCACTATTCCATTTCATGTTGGCCTGAAATGTCTCATAGAATGAGACAAGTAGGAAGGAAATCCTATTTCATCAATAGTAAACTATCACTTTCTCCAAAAAGTCACTTTTTCATTAAAGTCTTCTATAATGTTTTCTACAACAAAAAAGTCATATCATAGAATTTTTATACTGGTTAGTTTTATTTCATTGGTTAACTGCAATAAGCTGTTTACTGATGTCTGTGTAATGAAGGGGCAACATAATTTTCACTTTTGCCACTTCAATGATTTTATGCTTAGCAACTGACCTGAATGTATAGAAAGGTGTTTTATACTTTATGTATTATTAAAAAATATGTTTGTATATACTTTAAAATAGTCTCAATATGTTAGTAACATATCATCTTATTGAACCATACATTTTATAAATGCTGTAACTATATAAAATGTGCAAAATATAATACAAATTCTGACTTCAATATTTCTTAAGTATTTCATATATTTTTCTAAATGAAGTGTTTTTTCTATAAATGTAAACTGTTCCATTTTTTATGTTTTCCTCATTTCAGAGACTTTCCTGCAATTTCACTTCAAGTATTGATGGAAGTGCAGCTGTGGTTTTTAAGGAGGTGTATACACCACTTATTGTACAAAATTTATCCATCATATGTTATTCACATATTTCAGGAAATGAAATATGGAAGAATGACAGTGGTGAAATGCATTTGACACTCAATAGGACTCCAGAAATGCAACATGCATAAGTAAAAGTTGTAGTCAACCAACCTAAACATAAACATGAGGAATACTTCTGTGTAACTTTCTGTTCAAGAAAGTACAACAATGTTTGAGTTCTGAGCTAGGTTTAATTTTGAATATACACACTGTATTGAAAAGACATTACTAAAAAGAACTGAAATAGAAAAACAGAATAATTTACTTCTCTTTTCATAAATCACTTTTTCCAATGAGTTTGACATTCCTACACTGATCCTCTGGCACAAGAAGACCTTTCCAAAGCACAGAACAGTTCAAGTTCCTTCTTCAAAAACTTAGTTGATTACCTTTACTGCCCTCTGAATAACATTAAAACTTCTTTTCTTCAGCACCCCAAATCCCTCATGATGGGGCATATTTTTTTCCCCAATCTTATCTTTATCATGGAACCACCACCATATTTATGGCACCCCAAACATTGCATATACAATTAAAAAATATGTACATATTGTATAAATAAAACATAGAGCCTGCCAATTAAAAAAGTTAATTAAAATCTATCAGAAATGCTTATCATACCCTCAATGCTTACCATGCATCAAATCCTAGCTTAAATGCGATATCTATGAAGTCATTCTATTTAGATGAGGCCTATCTCTTCATTTTCTCCTCTGTACTGCAATCACACTCTCATCAGACTTCTAATGTAATATATTATGCATTTCCTTTGAAAGTTTTTGACTACATGCCTTACAGCACCATTGGACGCTGAGGTCTACGAATTAGACACCAGGTCTAATTTTTCTTTGATCCTTAGAGCTCAACATAGAATTAATTCTTAATTCCATAACTGAAAACATTGTCTTACTGAAATAAAAATTTATTTCAGATTTTATAAAAATGACATGGAATCTATGCTATATAATACAGAAGGTGACAGCACGTTTCAGGTCTGAAATATAAAATCACCATAGCAGTATTTCTGTAGTGAAATATAATGTAGTAATCATTAGCACTATTGTTACCAAAAATTTACAGTTCTCTTCTCTACTAGACACACAGTAGGATTATATTTCTTATGTTGGGGAGGAGCATGTAACTAGAAGGTTGTCACTGGAAGTCATGGTGTCATTTCTAAGATGAAGTATCAATTATTAATGAAAAATCATCCAGAGCTTTCTCTGTCACTCTGACATGACAGTCAGAAATGTTTGTGACAGATGATCTATCAACCTAGCTTCTTGAGTGACTATGTCAAACCATAGTGGACACATTGTTCTAAGCCACTAGATTTGAGGGTTGTTTTTTACTATAGCATAACCTAGCTCATTCTGACATACACATGTAAGTGTTTATACTGTTATCAAAAAGACTATAATTATGTTATTTCAGAGAATGTTTTGTGATCGAATTGGTTTTTTTATTTTAAATCATAGTGTTCTTTTTTCTATCAAGTAGATTATGAAAAATAAAACTCAATGCCTAGGTTTTTGGATTTGGGAATTATGGAAAAGATATTTTGACCCATTACTTATCAAACTTATAGCAGATAAGGTAGCAGGAAACGGCAGGTACTAAGTGCTTTTTTAAAGGTAGAGTGGAATCTCCTTGATCATAAGGACATTAATATTTTGAACTTTATTTGATTTTATTATTAAAAATGTAATATGTAAATTAAAAGAAATAAAATACTGTGGAACCATATTAATCTCTGGTTTGGATTTTATGTGAATTGCAAAGACAAAACAGAAATGTAATTTATATGAGGAAAATTTCTTACAACCCTATTTTGATTTCTGTATTTATAAGTAAGATGAGAATCTAAACCTTTGTTCTGTCTAAATAATTGTATTAGCTAAATGTATTGACTACCTATTATATGTAAGTACTATTGTAAATACTTCATATGTACTAACGTAGTACAAAAGCATAACAATTTACTCTATGGTGTATTATCATTAAGTTAGTTTTATAATCTTAGATAAGGGAATGGAAGCAAAGAGGAAAGTAACATCTCAGATCACAAAATTAGTAAATGGGTCATATCCAGGTATGCTGACCCCAGAAACTTGTGCTCTTAATGACTAAAATATGGGAACTATGCAGAAACTCCAGACTTAAGGATACAAAAAATATCTAGTAACATTACTTTTATTCTGTTTACCCTGGGGATTATTTTTCACAGCTTTGGTCACTTTTTGTTTCATCACGGAAATTCTTCTCAAGTTCTTTAATCCTGAGTAGTTGATTCCAAAATTTATCAAAGGATCCACTTCTATTTAAAAATGTCATTTCTCTGTTGCTGATCCATATGTTGAGTGGCAGCTATTACATATAAAGTATGTGTTCAAAAACATCACAGATGACCATTTTTGACTTCAAAATGTCTCTCTGGAAATATCCATTACCATTGAATGCATGACAATACAAGTAATACCAGCTATCATTTATTGAACATATAATATCTGCCAGAGGTAATATAAGGCATTTTGCATTTACTACATCATTTACTCTGCATAACAGCATAACAAACTTTCAAGTTTTGCATTCACTTATTTTATATATGAGGAAATTGAGACTAAACATAGATTAAGTAACTTAGAGCTAGAACTAGTCCAAATAGGATAAGCCTAGCATCAAATTCTGTGCTCTTTAATTTATGGGAAATCTGGTATTTGGTTGGTCATTTCACAAGTTAATGAATTTAACAGAAAAAAGAATTTAACAGAAGGGCTTTTGGGGTTTTTGTCTCCTTTTTTTAATCTCAGGAAAAGTGCTACAATACTTGCTGCATAAAGTACATTCCAAAATGTGATCATTAAAATATGGCATGCATTTCAAAAATAAATGAATATGTGGATTAATTTCATGAATATTTTTCTCTCAGAATGCTCTAAGTCAAATCAGTTTATATGATATGGTGGCAACTTTTCACATTAACCTAGAAATTGTCATTTGGTTTCTTTAGAAGTTTATTTTATGCAATTTGAATTGACAACAAGGAACCTCAGTGTAGAAGCATTTCTTTAGCTACAAACCAGGCACTTTCAATTCAAAATGTAGCCCATATCAGTATTCCTTGTACAAAGAAACATGATCTCCTTAGCTCTTCTGGAGAAGAGTATATTTTAATATGTGTTGTCTGTGGCTGATCAGCATCAACAAACCCCAGTGCATATGGCACTTTAAAGAGCTTTGAGGATCTTCAATTAAAAAGATGCATATCATTTTTAATTGTGCATAATTCAGCTACAAAGATAATTTGGTAGAGAATATGAAAGCACTTATACCAAGAAATCTGGTAAATGTATTTATAGTAAATTGTGATTTTTTTATTACCAGATGTTGCCTAGTTTTCCTTAGAAATAACTTCTCCTAAAGCAAGCAACTTCAGAGGAACTCATGTCTAAGATTGAACATCAGAAGCTACATAAATCCCCTGAAAGTGCAATAAAATATCTTTCCAAAGAAACTAAACCCAGGTTCCATACCATAATTCAGGCAGCACGGCCCATCATAAACAAAAATTCATTATGCCTGCCGTGTGGAAAAATGTTAAGCAAGAAGAAATAAACAGAGAATGTTTTAACAAATCATATTAGCCAAATGAAAAAAAGAGGATAAAGCCACAGTTCTGAATGAGACTGCCAATAAAGCTTAAAACTGAGCCAAAATTTGGGAGAAATCTAAACATAGCCAGACCAAGTCTAAGTCTTTCTAAGATATTTTATTCTGCCTTTTTCCTTTCAACTATTTTCTTTAAGTTTAAGGGGAAACCTTGACCACCTCTAGAGATGTGATATTAAATGCACACAGATTATATCCAAACCTAAATTGAGGAAACAATTGAGTGAAACTCAGAGATGTGAAGCAGAGCATCATTCATCTACAAGTACTATGAAATACATCAAGAAAGGATTAAAACATTTGTAGTTCTAGAATATTGACTTAAAAAAAAACCTAAGAACAGTTATTTACAATCCAATCCTTCATTCATATATAAAGCTATGAATAGATTCAGTGTATAATAGATTCCTCCAGAGTTTAGCAGCATGTTGAGTTTTGTTATCAACATGTAATAAAATGTCTTTCTGTATAGCCAGGCACAATCTAAATACTTTCTTATTTGATGTAACACACACAACTAGCTGCCTGAGAAACCCCAAGGAAAAATTAGAATCCCCATCACGAAATGAAATCTGTAATTTTTAGAATGAAGCAATCTTAGTGCCTTTCCATCTTGGTACTTTGGACAGACACTCTCTGCCTAATGAAATCAGGCAGATATAAATTGACATCACTCTGTACGAGTGAGAAGCTTCTTTTCACATTCTGCCCAGTGCTGGCCAGTGCTAGCTGATGTTCCATAACTGTGATCTGGGGAGGAGGAGGAGGGATAAAGATGAAAGCAAGCAGAGGAAAAGAGAAAAAGGGCACATCTTACAGAACACAGTGGACTAAAACTGCCTCACGTCTGCTGGAGGGAATTGTGAAGTTAAGAATCTATTTATTTCTTGGGGAATGTCTCTCATATGTGCTGAAGGACAAACCAGTCTACAGAGTTAGGCTAAATGTGCCTTCGTGGAATTATATTGAGATCTTAGCTACCATTACTAACATTGTTAACTCTTGGAGAAATAAGGACTATTAAGTTCCAAACAACTAAATTACAAAGATATTTTTAGAACAACAATGCCTTTACAGGCTGTCGAGTATTTATATAGTGGAAAATCTTGAACTAAATACCTGCACCATTAATACACCAAACACAAAAATTGAAACAGATTACACTATATTCATAACTGAGACATCTACAAGGAGCAAGGTAGATAAATCAGCTGGATATAATTGATTAGATGATCATGTATTAATTAGCACTGTCATGTTCTTCAAATTGGACTTTCTTTTAAACTTCCAAATGCTAAATTCTCTACTCTTTGATACATTTCTAAATTAAGTGTGTACTTTGAAACAATTAGAGTCTTCCTATACTTCATACTTACATATAATCAAGAGATCTTAAAGAAAGGAAAAAATAACAGAGGAAATGAAACAGAAGTGTATAGCACATCTTGCACTGCATACTTGCCTTATTTTTCAGGATCCTAAGGCAATTGCCTCTCCTATTTTCCCTTCACCTTTTCACTTTTTCCTTCTATATTCTGTACTTTCCTCATTTTATTCTAACATTGTTATCCAATCCCCTCCCTGAAAGAAGAAGAAAGAGGATACAGGAAGAGAGAAACAGAGAATATAGATGGGAGACATTCAATGGAGACCACAAGTTTTAAGATAAGTAACTTCCGAAAAACAGAGTGATTAAGCATTAGAATGCTACACATACAGCATTCATGAAATAAAAATTGCATATGTCTATGTATTCATGATGGCCTTAATGCTAAATTTGAAGAGTGTGCATTATCTGATTAATTCTTAAAGAAAATTTTTTTAATTCCTAATCCCCATTTTTAGTAAATGCATAGTTTCATTCTTTTCTTCAGTGCCCTTTTCACACCAGTAATACTAAAAAGTTGAAATAAAGATTTAAGATTTTTTCTTCTTCTCCTATAATAAGTGTATGCAGTTGTATATGTAAATGGTACAGAAGAAACAATGGGTGTACAGTCAACAGTTAGACTAAGAAAATTAGACTCAGAAAAGCTGATAATATGGTTAGTTCATAAATATTACAGAACACAGTCTGTGGACATTTTTTTCTTATAATTAAATCCAGCTTTATTTTGACAAGCAAGCTTGAAGATTATTAAGTTCAATTTTAAAAACTGGTTAATCAACCCAATTTATTAGACAATTATTATCAAAGACGTACTTGCCTAAACATTTTTAGAAATAGTTTTTGATTTTTTCCAAAAAAAAAGCTAAAAAATTTATTCAACAATGTGAAGCTAAGACTAATATTACCTTCTCTGGCCTTAAAAATCCCAGAAGACAAATATAAGATTATTTATTTTTATGACAGCTATTATTTCACATTTTTAAGTACTATCAGAATAAAAATTATGGCAATGAATCTGTTTCAGGCTAATGGCTAAATATTTCGGTTTAAATAGACATTCTTTCTTCTATATGCTTTACAACAAAAGATTTCCACATGCTATACTCAATGCTGACAGCTTCTAGTTAATTTACTGAAACTGAAATGTCCATATTTATATCGTCAATAAATCAATTCTGTTTCCATAAGCACATAAACAAATATTTTGCTGTTTGGTTATATATATTTAAAAATCACAACTTTTAAAATTTATCCAGATGACACTAAAGTTTTAGTTGATGTTCTTTATAAGCAGGTATAGCTTAGAGCTACTAACAAGAGGAAAAAGCTTATTAAGAATTTAAAATTTAAAAGAAAGATGAAGATCTCTCCTTGAATAAGACAATTTGCTAAATAAAGTACTTTGAACTTCCAGATATCTTGCCTGGAAAAAAAATCTTTGTTTCTTTATGCTTTGCAAATCACATTTAAGGTTATTGTTTTCACACATAAAATCAGGTTACTAAAAAACATAATTACGCTAAACAAATGTTTTATGCAAAAAAAATTTAAAAATTTTGTCTATTCTTTAAGTTATAAAAGAAAATTGATCAATCTGTTCTAAAAATAAAAACCTAGGTTGGCTGAACAATCAAATAATTATCCCAATTTGATACCTTATTCTCTGTTTTAGACATCCAAAGAATAATAATAATGTTTATAATTCAGTAGCAATGAAAAAGTTCCTCATATTTACATTTTGGTTAATATACCCACATTTGTAACTCTAAAATTCAAACCTTGTATTATCTATGTAATTTGTATTATTATTACTAGCATTCTAGTTTTATTATAAAAATATTTTTTATTATAAAAAATATTTTAACTATAAAATATTTTTACATATATGTTCTGATTTTATAAATTATCATTTAAAAATGTTATCAAAAATACCACTTAAAGTTAGAATGCTAGTAATAATAATACGAATTACATAGATAATACAAGGTTTTAATTTTAGAGTTACAAACGTGGGTATATTAAGCAAAATGTAAATATGAGGAACTTTTTCATTACTGCTGAATTATAAACATTATTATTATCTTTTGGGTGTCTAAAACAGAGAATGAGAGCTACCGTACAGCAAAAAAAAACAATCATTAGAGTGAACCGGAAACCAACAGAATGGGAAAAAATTTTTACAATCTACCCATCTGACAAAGGGCTAACATCCAGAATCTACAAAGAACTAAAACAGATTTACAAGAAAAAAGCAAACAAACCCATCCAAAAGTGGGAGAAGGATATGAACAGACACTTTTCAAAAGAAGACAATATATGAGGCCAACAAACATGAAAAAATGCTCATCATCACTGATTACTAGAGAAATACAAATCAAAACTACATTGAGATACCACCTCATGCCAGTTAGAATGGTGATCATTAAAATATCTGGAAACAACAGATGCTGGAGAGGATGTGGAGAAATAGGAACAGTTTTACACCTTTGGTGGGAGTGTAAACTAGTTCAACCATTGTGGAAAACAGTGTGGTGCTTCCTCAAGGACCTAGAAATAGAAATTCCATTTGACCCAGCAATCCCATTACTGGGTATATACCCAAAGGATTATAAATCATTCTATTATAAAGACACATGCATACATATGTTCATAGCAGCACTGTTTACAATAGCAAAGACCTGGAACCAACCCAAATGCCCATTGACGATAGACTGAACAAGGAAAATGTGGCACATATAAGCCATGAAATACTATGCAGCCATAAAAAACAGTGAGTTCATGTCCTTTGTAGGGACATGGATGAATCTGGAAACCATCACTCTCAGCAAACTGACACAAGAACAGAAACTCAAACACCATGTGTTCTCACTCATAGGCGGGTGTTGACCAATGAGAACACATGGACACAGGGAGGGGATTATCACACACTGGGGTCTGTTGTGGCAGGAGGACCAAAGGAGGGACAGTGGTGGGGTAGGGACGTCGGGGAGGGATAACATGGGGAGAAATGTCAGATGTAGGTGACAGGGGGATGGAGGCAGTAAACCACATTGCCATGTGTGTACCTATGCAATAATCCTGCATGATCAGCACATGTACCCCAGAACCTAAAGTACAATAAAAATAAATAAATAAATAATCATCAGATGATATGAATATATAGAGAATGAGACATAAAGATATAGATGCAATTGCTCATATATTCCAGTGTTCATGGATCCACTGCCAGAGGCATTCTAGAAATGCATTTATTCACATACATATTTCTCTCCCATTATTATCTTCTTTTTTCTTGTTCTCTTCTTTCCTCTGCCTGCAAATGTGTAGAAGTGATACAGAGAGACAGATGCATAAATACATTTTTTGTAGATGGTTTGTATTTGTCAAAATGGTGTAATACTTAGATAAATTTAGTAAATTTTAGAAGCCGTAAAGTGGAAGCTTACACACAGATAAGGAGGATTTGAATCATTTTTATATCTCTATTTTTGTAGGTATACTGTGTATACATTCATACACATAGACATCCACAGAGCACATGTTACCAATTAAAAGTTACATAAACTTAAATCTAAGTAAAAGCTTCAAAGCATGCTTGCCTATGCAAAACACATAATGCCTTTAACTTAACGTTAGAAAAAAAAAAAAAAACTTACCATAAATTACCACAAGAATTCTTCTGTTTTTCCCTTGTGAATTTATAAAGTCAGGGAGGAGAATAGGCAAAGATGAACTATTTCCCAATTTTTGTTTAATGTATGTATAATATTAATATAATAGAAGAACTAACAATATAGTAGCAATTTTCCTTTGAAATCAGGTTTCATATTTTTGACCATCATGATTTACCAATCTCTTTGCTCAGGATTAACTCAAAATTTTACTTTTAAAAATTGCAGTGCAATCATTCAATAATTTATAGAATATGTACCTGGACACCCATTAAATGAAAGAAAATTTACAGAATACTAAAAGAACAAAAATTTACTCTTTGAAGAGTGTGTAGTCTAGCAGAGGAAATGTTTGCATGTTCAGCTAAATAAAATGCATGAAGTAATAGGGGTATGATCAAAGTGTAGGGGAAGCATTTAGGAAAGTGATGACTTCCACCTAGGGGGTTGAAAAGCTGGAGACTTCACAGATCTATTTCTCAAGAAACAGTAGCAGCAGATTTCAAAGAAAATGTCATAACTTGAAATTTACAAAAAAGTCAGGGAACCATGGCATGTCATAACAAATAAGACACAGAGTGATGCTGTCTAGTCATATAAACCACTTTGATTCCTCGACTGACTCAATCAGTCAGGTCAGAAGGAAAAAAGAAGGGCTTACCCTGTGATTGACTTGACTGGTACAGACAAAACTATCACACTTGTGTGTGTAAAGAACCAGTGTGTTTGTGTGTACCCTTTGCACAAGAAAAGAGAGGACACAGTGACAAACATAAGTGACAGAAGTAACTGTGTTAACACATTTTATGATAAGATTGTTTTCTTTACCCTGCAATAACTTTGAAAAAGAGAAGAGAAAGGCAAGGGAGAAATTGGATAATCAGTTCTAATGGAATTATTAGTATTAAGGAAATACAGAAGGAATGACGTGAAGTCAGTGGTAGAAAAAGCCAAACGCTAAAAGAAAAGCAAGATTTGACAAAATGGAAGAAAGGAAGAGAGAAAGAGGGTGGAAAGAGGTAGGGAGGAAGGAAGAATGTGAGTACGGGTCTCTGGAGGAAAATAGGAGTTACTGAGGAAAGATGAAGGTGAGACTTCTGTAAGTCCTGTTTGTGGCGAGGGAGAAAAACAGGCAAACTTAGGCTTACAGACAACACGATTCATACACTAAAATGCTCTCTTTCTTGGAAAAAATTCAGCTTATTTGTCTGTTTAGTTAGGTCTTTGGTGACATAGATTCTGCACATTAGCCATCTTAAAATTCTTGCTGCATTTGTGCACTGAAAATGCACCTGTATGTCTTGAAAAAAATGAGCCATACAAAAAATGTTCATTAAAATAAACTGAAGGAAACTATTTTGTCTTGTTTCTGCTTTCTTTCAGTTTGCAATGACAAATAATGAAAGATGACTACCATTTGAACCAGCTAGTGAATAGTATTTACCAAGCCATTTCACTCCTGTTGAATCACTTCCTCATTACTTCTGTTTAGCACAGTATTCTAAAACACTCTACCTATGTTCATAACTGATTTTCATAAACTTTTTTTCACTTTTCTCTTTATTATTTTGATGAAATGATTAACTTGATATGGCATTAAATTATAATATGTCATTATTTTCAAATACTATTTTCTATTATTTTCTACAATCTGGGTAAAATATCAAGTTTTACATCATTTGAAACACTCTTCAAAGAGCAATACTTATGTAGCTTTAGATGGCACTGAAAAGATAAGACTAATTTACAAACAGCTCAGTTCTCTTCTTGCTTCTGAACTGGTAGAGTTTATGTTAGCACGCCTAATGTTCAACTGAGCTGTTCAGGTACGGAATACAAATGGCTTTCTTACCTTTCAGATCTCTTAAAATGTGCAGAAGTCATTTACCTTAAAAGGAGAAATGGGCTGGGTGCTGTGACTCAGGCCTGTAATCCCTGCACTTTGGGAGGTTGAAGTATGAGGATCACTTGAGCCCAGGAATTCAAGACCAGCCTGAGCAACACAGGGAGATGAATAATTTAAAAAGTAGCTGTGTGTGGTGGTGTGTTCCTCTAGTCCCAGCTACGAAGGAGACTGGGGTGAAAAGATGATGAGCCCAGAAGTTCATGGCTACAGTGAGCTGTAACTGTGCCACTGCATTCCAGTCTGGGCTGGGCAATAGGCGAGGCTATAAGTCAAAGAGAGAAAGACAGAGAGAGAATTGCTTTTAAAAGTTAAATGGTTTTAAATATCTTAATTTAACTACCTTAACTTCAGGTTTTCTTCCATTTTGCAAAATATCTGAAAATAATCTGTACCAATGCATACAAAAAAACAGAGCAGTGACAAGCATGTTATCACAAGGTAAATTAGCACAACAGTTAATACATGTGTGGTTCAGCCACTCTAGTGATATGAAATTGGGCAGAGATGTCTCCACTCAAGTCTCAACCTGTATGCTGTAAGATGCCCATTTCTTATTTTTATATGGCAACATTTTCAAGCCATTTCTTTGACTCACTGTTTACATTCTTTGCTATGAAACTGACATAAAGGAGCCCTGTCAGAGCTTTCTGATATCTAAATATTGCACTACATGAATATACCAGAGAATATTTTTAAAGATGATCATAAAACAGAAATATTCCTTCTTAAAGCCAAGATCCTGGGTAGAGATCAACAATCCTGAAACTACTTTGCCTGTATTCCAGGTTGAACAAATAAGTCAATAAAGTATAACTAATGGGAGCTAGATTTCTTGCTGTAAGAGAAAGAAGTTGTAAATAAGCAAGGTAGAAAACTAGAATTAAACTTTGTGGTGCAGTACTAAAATCACAGACATTACATGAATGTATATATATATGTATACATATATATATATATACATATATATGTATATATACATATATATACATATATATATACATATATATATGTATACACACACACACACACACACACACACATTAACCTGTGTATACACACATATCTATATCCAAATCTATATCCAATTATATGTGAGAGAGACAGACATACACAATTGGATATAGATATGTGTGTATACACAGGTTTATATACACGATTGGGGCAGGAAACATACAAGATGATCCTGAAGCGTCTTCTAGTGCCTGAGAGTAAAAAAGAGCTCATAAAAAACAAAGACCAGAGCATATCAAAAGGAGACAGGAGCCAATCCTGGTAGCAAAATCTAAAACAATTTGACAAATACAGTAAATAATTATGGCATTGAATTATAGCCCAAATAATAAAAACAAATATCTATGAGTACACATGGGTATAAATAAGTGGTTGAATGGATAAATAAATAAATGGGGGAGAAGGAAAACCTTCTTTACAGGAGAATTTCAAGTAATATGTAAAAAATATGGGAAATGGAAAATTACTATTAGAACACACTATAGTAACTATTACTGCAGGCAAGAGCCACAAATAAATACTAAAGTTGGCAGGAGAAACTTTAAGAAGAAATAGGATAAATGCATAGCTGTATCTTGGTGATCTGGTTCCCATTACTGGTCTGAGCTCTTAACACTCTCCCTTTCACACAATAGAGACAATCCTGCCTCAGCTCCTTACCGCTGTATCCTCTGCCTGCCAGGTTCTTCTGCCTCATATCCCCTTGACTCTATTGCAGCTCCTTCAATTCACCTTCTCAATGAAGGCCCTTCCTAATCCATCTCTATTATAAGTATAACCCCCTTTCACCACAGCAATTTCCTACCTCCCCCTCCCGTTTTGTTTTTTGATTTAGTACTTATCATTTCTGACAAACTATGTTTCCCCTTATTCCTTGAGAATATAAACTCCATGGGACCAGATAATTTTGTCTGTGTTGTTCACTGCTTTATAACAAGCACCTAGAGCAATGCCTAGCATCGATGAATATATACTTGTTGAATGAATGAATGAATTCTATAAATATTGTGTGTATTATACTGTGAACAAAATGGTCATTATCTCTATGTTCATGGAGGGTGCCAGTGTAGTGAGATATACTTACAGCAACAATCATAATAAAGTATGGCGATTGTTATAACCAAAGAAATAGAAGGTGCTAAGAAAGCATTGAGCAGACTAAATCAATGGCAGCAAAGTGTCAGAAATAAGTGACTTTTAAGTTAGAACCAGAGGAAAGGAAGACCATTAGAGAGAGAAAAAACATTTTTTTCTTGGCAAAAGTAATAGATAGAAAACTTAAACAGCAAACAGAGGAGACAGTGCATCCAGGAATGAAACAACATTGAGCCCCTGGGCTGGAGCATCCAGCAAGAAAGGCAGGAGAGGTTAGCAAATGCCAGATTATGGTAGCCCTTGTTAACATGATACTGAGTTTTGACTTTGATCTAAAGCAACTGAAGACACTGAAGAGATTTAAGTGAGAAGTGAATTAATCTGACGTCAGCTTTACACTCTTTTTTTGGAGACAGGCTATGGATCATGATAGATAAAGGCAGAGTTGCAGTAATCCATGTAGACATGGTGAATAGATGACATTTTCATTCCAATGTGGAGAAATTTTCCTTTTCATGTTGGTTTCCATGAAATATTTAGAAACAGCTTTTTCCTCAAACTAATGTTATTCAGTAACTCATGAAATATATGTTTGGTACAAGTTCACTCTTACTCTCCTTCCCACCACATGTGTTTAACTTGCACACATACAATCACACGCACATATATGTACACACAAATGTGTTTACATACAGGTTACATTGAGAAATAATTTTAAATAGCTGCTGTTATATAGTAAAAGAATTGGGATCTATTATTATAAAAGGTATTGATAGATATACATTCATTAAATAGTGAAGCTTTAATTTCTTCATAGCTACATGAGTTTTTTAAAAGACTGAAAGTTATATATCCCTGCCAATTGAAAGTTCCATATAAAACGCTTTGGATGTAGTTTGAAGTTTTTTTTTTCCATGCACTCAAGGTAAATTTAAGCCAACTGACATCTCATCAGACTGGCTTTCAAACTTATATTATCATGATAGTTAAACTATAAACCCTTTGAGGGCAGGATCTATGCCGAAAAAAATGCATTCTATTATCCTTTACAATACTTAGCACAGAGATTGACACAAAGTAGGTAATAGATATTCAGATTTGCAAAATAATCACTTTGCCTATAGATGACATTTAACTTAAATTAATTCAGCAGATTTTTATTATTTCCTATATGAAATTTATTGTGTAATGTATGGCTACCCATTAGAAATTCACAGAAGAGTAAAAACTGTACACATTTCACAAAGCACTGAGTTTGTTAAACCTATCAACATAATTAATAGGATTATCACTGTTAATATCACAAATGAAAGACATTCATTTTTCTACTTTCTTTGTTTTTTTTATTTTGTTTTATTTTTTCTACACGCCTACTTTCATGAAGTCTTTCTCCAGGATCTCCCCGGCCTCCAAGGCTCTCCTGTCATTTGCCTCCAAAGCTCTGTAATGAGGTGTCCAAGCCAGCGATAATCCCCACGGGTTCTCAGTGTTCCAAAATCCCCTCTCTCCCTCCCTCCTCCACAATGAAAACTTGAGACCAGTATTTTAGAAAAGTATTTCTGGAACGCTGCCAGCCCTTACCCTGGACATTAGTGAGAAATGATTTTCATTCCATTAATTTGAACTTATTCCTTCTTTAAAAAAAAAAAAAAAAAAGTGGTGGGTTTTTCAGAGGTGGGAGCATTGGTATTAAGGACAATAGAAAAAAGAATTAGTAATTTAACAGGCAGCAAAGGAGAAAGATAGATAATTTAATGTGTTTAATCATTCCACTTCCCTTCCTTTGAGTGCCATATTATGTGTGCTTATGATTAACTGCATATTTATTATTTTAGATTACACTACAGTGAAACAGCCTTTGCCAAAATACAAACCCTTGATACTTCCTTTGCTTTCTTTTTTAGCTTTGTCAGTATCTTATCACATTAACTATATATTTGTTCTTTTATTTGTCACTTCCTGTGACATTGTGAGACAGAAGTATTAGGATACAGTAGCTTGATTCACATTGAAATAACCTGGAAAGTGACTCTGAACACAGTGGGTCCCAAAGAAAATGTCAAGCTATTCCAGAGATTCTATAATACAATCACCACTTCATCCCTGCAAGTGGAACAAGCTTATTTTCCATCCTGGGTAACTAGACCTCATAATTATGTTGCTAAGTGAGAGGCTAGGTAACACATCTTGGGGTGACTAAGGGTGTGTTCCTAAAGAATATCTTTTAGTCATCCAGTCTTCTGCGAGCCATAAGGGCATTTTAATGCTTATACTCAAAGTACAAAAACGTGATGAAAGACTTGCGGGCAGCAGGTTTCTCTGAATCTTGTACCCAAACAGCCATGCAAATCAACATGGCTGGCACTTCAAAAACATATGTTAAAAGTGAAAGGTTAGTTAAGGGTCAACAGGGGGATAGCAATTTACTTCATGTCCCTTCTAAATAGTTCACAGGCAAAAGTACTCATTTTCAAGGTTACCTAATTTTCTTCCTTTATCAATGGAATCAAAAGTACTAATCCAGAGGAGCTCTCTTCTTCCTCTAGGCAGGAAGCTTCCACACTATGCCACTCATGTATTCCTTGCGATTGATTAAGATCGCCTTAGATGTGGGGAAGCTGTTTCTGATCCTCTTATCACAGTGTAAAGTAAAACATGCTTGACTGGTTAAAAAAAATGGAAGATGGAGTTACAAAGAGGAAAAATTCACTTGAAAATAGGACCTTCAAGTTCACTTGAAAATAAGACTAAAGAGCTTTGGTCACACCCAAGAAAGTCAGACAAGCATATTTTAGACAAAGGGAATTGAAGGGTCCCTGGCACAATTTTTCTAATTTACCATACTTATGAATGTAAGAAAAAGAGCACTTGACATCAGCTGTTTAAATTCAAATACATAAAACATACAAACAAACAAAAAATATTTTCCAGGTTTAAGGTCCAAGGTCTAGGAATGCAATTGCCAAAGGCATCTGTAAAAGCAATTTTTTCATATGCACTGGAATACTAAATGAATTTACTGTATTTCATGAGTTATTAATATGTATGATTTTAATTTCCCCTTTCATAAATAACCATACTCTAGTTTTTCCATTTATAATATAATCCATTTCAGATACTGCACAAGTAGTCATTTCTCTAAGCTTTTGCTGTAACAATTAGAGACAGTCATAGAATGTTAGACATCTAATAGATCTTAGGGCTCAGTTAGATTTTTCCTCATTTATACAGATGGGAAATCCAAAACACAGAGAAATAAAGGTCATGGCAGTGTCAGAACTGGGTTTCCAACAATGCTCTTTCCACAGAAGACCACCTAGACCATCTAGACTATATGATTATAGCTGCTAGCTGTTGGAATTGAAGTCAGATTGCCACCATTTAAATCCTGGCTCTGCCACTGACTAGCTGTATGACATTACATAAATTATATAACCTCTCTGAAATTTAGTTTCCTTAACTATAAATGGGGGATAATAATAATAGGTGTCTCACAGGGTGCTTTCTAAAGTCATTAGTAAAGTACTTAGCAGGATAAAAACATGCTGTATTAACCTTTGTAGTTGTAATACATCAAAGATTATTCAATCTCACCTCTGTTGGGACTGTGAGACCTGGAACCAACATTTTCTCCTGGGGAAGTTTGCTAGAAAGGAAATATTTGAAATCAAACAACCACCATGACAAATTCTTAGTTTCTATGTTCCAAAGCCTCTTAGCAGCAGTGTGTGGGATATCACTAAATGTTGATTTGTATTAATATCAATCTACATTACTCAGTTATTCAATAAGATATTGCAAAAGCAATCATGAGATCTTTAATGAGATAGTACTTACATTAAAAAAGATATGAGATCAAAAAATACCTACAGAGCATAAAGAACATTGAGCACAAACAGTTATTATGACTTGCAGGAACTATTTCTGAAAATTGAATTATTGTGATTGTCAGCAGGAAGAATATCTTTTATTGGCACTTGTTTTTAAATAAGGTGACTCACCAACTTGTATCTAGCACTTGTTATAGCACTCTGAATTTAACTTTTTAAAGAACACTCCTCTCTGTGGTTGAAAAGTTCACAAGAGGCCTCTTTCCTTTCTCAAGCCTCACATAAATGGAGCCATTTCAGAACATTGCTAAGCACTTAGGAAGAGTTTGCAATGTGGTTCATTTTAGTGCTGGGAAATTCTTTTTGGTGTTACCCTGACCTCAAGTGGTCTATTTCCTAATGCTTTTAAAAATGAAAACATTATTTTCTATTCAAACCTATTTTACTTTTTAGAGAGTTTATAAATTACCTAGAAAACATCACATAAGATTTAATAACCAGATTTTTTCCTTAAAGTTTGAAACAGAATTGTTGCAAAGGTCGATTTGCTCTTGGCATTTATCTGCTTTTTTTTTTTTTTTTTTTTTTTTTTTTTTTTTTTCTTTTTTTTTTTTTTTTTTTTTTTTTTTTTTTTTTTTGTTCTTTCCCTTCACCTCATCTCCGTATTACCAAACTGTATGTTCTTCTTATTTTTGGTACTTCTGCTGGCATTGTTTTATATAATTTATCTTTATTTTCTCACAGTGAAACCTATATATCTATTCCCTCAAGACCTGGACAAAGTATACAGATTTTTACGAGCCTCAGTTTTCCCCATTATAAAGGTTGATAAGAATACTTTATTATCTATCCAAACTGGGGAATTATAATTACTTTTTTTTTTTTTTTT